>NC_051217.1:37204857-37504857 GCF_015220715.1 Pygocentrus nattereri | reverse complement strand
TGGCTAGGACAATCCATTTGCATAAGAAAGAGGAAAATCAAAGAACAACACCTGGAAGGCCACCAAAAGTGTCTCCATCAGATAAACAACGTAAAGCTTTTATCTTTAAAAGAGAGAGGAGAAAATCAAGCTCCACTCTTGCTTCAGATCTGAGAAAATCCACAGGTGATTCTGTCTTTCCCTCCACTGTGAGAAGACAATATTAAGGGTCTGAAAGGAAGCGTAGCTGTCAAGAATCTGGTCCTGAGAAAAAGAAAGATGAAAAGAGGAAAATTTTATCTAGAACAGGTCTTGTGGACTGATAAGTCTAAATTTGGAATTGGAGTTGCTTGAATCATGAGATGCAGAAAGTGCAACTTCTAAGACAGAACTTTGAAGATGTTCTTGCAGATTTCTTTAAAAAGCTAAAGGCAAGTCTTCTAAAAAGTATGGAAGCTGTAATAAAGGCAAGGTATGAACAAAAAAGATATTATACAAACTAATGTCCAAAACAGTTAGGACGCTGTGCAGAATGTAAATAAAAATAAAATGCAATGATCTGCAAATCATGGAAACTCTATATTAACAAATAGTGCGATAACAACATACAGTGGGGAAAAAAGTATTTAGTCAGTCACCAATTGTGCAAGTTCTCCCACTTAAAAAGATAAGAGAGGCCTGTAATTGACATCATAGGTAGACCTCAACTATGAGAGACAAAATGAGGAAAAAAATTCAGAAAATCACATTGTCTGATTTTTAAAGAATTTATTTGCAAATAGTGGTAGAAAATAAGTATTTGGTCACCTACAAACAAGCAAGATTTCTGGCTGTCACAGACCTGTAACTTCTTCTTTAAGAGGCTCCTCTGTCCTCCACTCATTACCTGTATTAATGGCTCCTGTTATCTGTATAAAAGACACCTGCCCACAACCTCAAACAGTCACACTCCAAACTCCACTATGGTGAAGACCAAAGAGCTGTTGGAGGACACCAGAAACAAGATTGTAGACCTGCACCAGGCTGGGAAGACTGGATCTGCAATAGGCAAGCAGCTTGGTGTGAAGAAATCTACTGTGGAAGCAATAATCAGAAAATGGAAGACCTACAAGACCACTACTAATCTCCCTCGATCAGGGGCTCCACGCAAGATCTCAGCCTGTGGGGTGAAAATGATCACAATAACGGTGAGCAGAAATCCCAGAACCACCCGGGGGGACATAGTGAATGACCTGCAGAAAGCTGGGACCAACGTTACAAAGGCTACTGTCAGTAACACACTACACCGCCAGGGACTCAGATCTTGCAGTGCCAGATGTGTCCCCCTACTTAAGCCAGTACATATCCGGGTGCGTCTGAAGTTTGCTAGAGAGCATTTGGATGTTCCGGAAGAGTTTTGGGAGAATGTCATGTGGTCAGATGAAACCAAAGTAGAACTGTTTGGTACAAACACAACTCGTCGTGTTTGGAGGAGAGTGAATGCTGAGTTGCATCCAAAGAACACCATACCAACTGTATTGGGACTGTTTGAGGTTGTGGGCAGGCGTCTTTTATACAGATAACGAGGTCAAACAGGTGCCATTAATACAGGTAATGAGTGGAGGACAGAGGAGCCTCTTAAAGAAGAAGTTACAGGTCTGTGACAGCCAGAAATCTTGCTTGTTTGTAGGCATCCAAATACTTATTTTCCACCATTATTTGCAAATAAATTCTTTAAAAATCAGACAATGTGATTTTCTGAAATTTTTTTTCCTCATTTTGTCTCTCATAGTTTAGGTCTACCTATGATGTCAATTACAGGCCTCTCTCATCTTTTTAAGTGGGAGAACTTGCACAATTGGTGACTGACTAAATACTTTTTTTTTTTCCCCACTGTATATGTTGAAACTGAAAGATGTCATTATTATTTTTTTTTATTGAAAAATATACACCCATTTTGAATTTGATGGCAACATTTTCCAAAAAAGTTGGGACGGGGTCTGTTTACCACTGTGTTTCATCACCTCTTCTTTTACCAACACTCTGTAAGTGTTTGGGAACTGAGGGCACACGGCTGTAGTTTTGAAAGTGAAATGTTTTCCAATTCTTGTTTGAAAAAGGGATTTCAGCTGCTCAGCAGTTTCGGGGTCCCATTTGTCTTATTTTTCATTTCATAATGCACCAAATGTTATCAGTGTTGACAGGTCTGGATTCCAGGCAGGCCAGTTTAGCTCCCGGACTCTTAATACAGAGCAATGCTGTTATAATACATGCAGAATGTGGTTTTAATCAAGACCGTTCCTGAAAAAGACGTTGTCTGGATGGTGCATATATATATAAAAAATAGTGTGAGTGGTCTTTATCCCAGAGGACATGATGTCCATGATTTCTAAAAAGAATTTCAAATGTTGATTTGTCAGACCAGAGGATACTTTTCCACTTCACCTCAGTCTATTTTAAATGAGCTCAGGCCCAGAGAAGGTGGCAGCATTTGTGGATCCTGTTTATATTTGCTTTCTTCTTTGCAATGTAGATTTGCATTTGTTGATGCACTGACAAACTGTTTTCACAGACAGTGGTTTTCATAAGTGTTTCTGAGCCCGTGCAGTAATTTCCACTACAGAATCATGTCTGTTTTAAATGCAGTGCTGCCTGAGGTTCCAAAGATCACGGCCAGCAAATACTGTTTTTTGGCCTTGTCCCTTTCATACAGAGATCTTTTAATTATATTGTGTCCTGTAGATGATGAAAAGCAAAAGTTCTTTTGTTTTTTATTACCCAACCATGTTACTGACCTGTTGTCAATCAACCACCAGGTGTTTTTTTTGCATTTGACAGCTTTACCAGCCTTTTGTTGCCCTCGTCCCAACTTTTTTGGAACGTGTTTCGGCATTAAATTCAAAATGGGCATTTTTTTTCCCCCCAAAAAAACCCCAAGAACAATAACATTTCTCAGGTTCAACATTTGATGTGTTGTCTTTGTACTATTTTCAATCAAAAACAAGGTTTAAATGATTTGGAAATGGGGTTGTATTTAATAGTTGGCACTTCTGTGCAAATGAAATATACTGCATATGTATTCACAGAAGATAGCTTCCATCATCCAGCTCGTCCCCACCCTTAGCTTTTAGGGTTCACTGGTGCCACATCGCCTCTCTCGACCCCTCCCTACCCACCCATACTCCTCTAACACTCGCTCATATGTCTCCCTGCTCCTAATCCAGCAGCAGCCCGCCACAGTTGTTCCCATCTCCCGGCTTTGATCAAGCACTCAATCCCCCGAAAGCAGCCTGAGCTTCTCCAGTACAGATCTTCACATTTCCTGCATCCTAATCCCTTGCACTTTGAACATGGCCCTCATAATCTCAGCTCTCCTGGCACTTCTATTTACTCCGCATGGGAAAATGATAATCATTTCAGCGGGCAGTGAGAAACTGACCCCTGAACCCCCACAATCACAGGGCGTCCTCTGTAGCTGCGACATCAAAGTGAGGGTCCATCTGAGAAAAGCATCACAGTCGGTGGCTGAACCCCAAAGTTTACAATAACAGGACAGTCTAGTGTTTTCTTTTCCCACCCGTATTCCGTCAAGCCCCGTCTCCTCCCCAACGATTGGCTGCGCCTCTTTCGGCCTCAGGCGCGGAACGCCGGACCCAACTCGCCAATCCCAGCGCAGGAGGGCGGGGCTTGTCGGAATACAGGTGGGAAACCGGACTCCACACGCTTTAAGCGAGGGGTAGAAATAGTCTCACTTTTTTGTCCAGGCTTTCCAAACTAATCGGAAAAACACGTAAAACACCTGGTGCACCGTCTAAGGCCGCTTCTATCGAAACGGAGTCTGGTGTTGATCAGAGGCAGAGCACGAGAGCGATCAGTTTCCAAAACCAAGTTCATTTAGAGATGATAAAACCAGATGGACTGTCCGGTTTTCCCAACATTGTCTTGGTATATTTTCAGATGTAGGGTAAATTTTAGGCGTGGACGACAGCAGCGGACTAAACTCCCACACATGTTCAGGTCCCCTTAAATGTCACGATACATTAAATCACAATACTTTTATTTTGGTCCCTATGGGCGAATGTTTTATTTGGGTCTCTGTGAAGCGAAAATCTCAAAGGAACATAAAAGAAACACGAGCACGACAAAAAATGAATTGATAGAAATTGCATTTGGTGTCTAGAAACGGCACCACCACCGCAAGAAAGTCACTAATAATAACTAATAATAAAAATAATAATAATAATAATAATTGAATATAATTTCATATGATGTTTTAGTTTTGAACTAAGATTAAAACGAACATGGGATTTCAGTTTTTCTGCCGTAACAGTAACTCTACAAAAACCGATGTGACTTCTTTTTCTTTTCTTTTTCTCCTTTTCCTCCTTTCTTTTCTTTTCCCTTTCTGTGAAACACATCCCGCTTAAAAAGGGGAGATTAAGAGCTTTATGTTGTGTTTGCCATAGAATGAGCTAAAAAGCCTTTTCAGTTAAAGTTGCTTCACGAATCCGGAGCCCGTCGTTAAACGGAGAGATGTCCTTGCGTCATTACGCGGACAGGCAGTCCTGCCGTCTTGACTGCAGTTAAGCTCTCACTGGCTGAAATAGCCTGAATAAAGGCGCTTCGGCGGCTTTTACTTTTATTTACTCATTTATTTTGGCCACGAGCAACAAACGCGTTGGTCCACTTCATTTAACTCAGTGCTGGATATGCTAAGAAAACCAAGAATGACAGTGAAGACTATATCATAATTTTACAAGACTATAATATAATTGTTGATGCTATATAAAAGTAGCCATAGCAATAAAAAAATAAAAGTCATAAATTTCATCATCATAATAATCAGTCATCAAAAACTGCTGCAATAAATAAATAAATAAATAAATTACAGCCTGTCAAAATAAATGATCGCAGCAAAGACAAAACAGTCCGCCCGTTTCTCTAATTATTGCACGCTTATTATTATTATGATTATTGTTGTTGTTATTATTATTATTTTATTATTAATAACATTCCTGGACATTCCATGTCAACAAGCTCGTGGAAAATAAATGTTAATATTTTAACATCGAGAGCTGTTTGTTTCAATATCATTACTAATATTATTATTACAGCCAGGGCTGCTACTGTTACTACTGTACTCATCGTTATTACCGCCTCTAACTAGGAGTAGAACTGCTAATGAGAAAGAACTGAGGAGAAAAACCGGAGCGTTTCATTAATTCACTTAAATCTGGCTGTAATATTTACGTTAGACTGGCACGCGGTACGGCATCTGGCCATTCTATATCGAGAGAGAGAGAGAGAGAGAGAGAGAGAGAGAGAGAGAGAGAGAGAGAGAGAGAGAGAAACAGGGAGAAACAGAGAGATAGAGAGAGAGAGACAGAGAGATAGAGAGAAAAAAAAAAAATATATATATATATATATATATATATACAGAGAGAGAGAGAGACAGAGAGAGAGATGCAGAGAGAGAGATAGAGAAAGATAGAGAATATATATATATATATATATATATATATATATATATATATATATATATATATATATATATATATATAGAGAGAGAGAGAGAGAGAGAGAGAGAGAGAGAGAGAGAGAGAAATAAAGAGACAGAGAGAGAGAGAGAGAGAGAGAGAGAGAGAGAGAGAGATAAAGAGAGATAAAGAGAGAGAGCGACAGAGAGAGAGAGATACAGTACGTGTGTGTTGATTGGCATGCAGTGTGTGGTGAGTGGGGAGGTGCAGGTGGTTTATATAGAGGCACGCAGCGCGCGCTCGAGCAGATAAGAGAGACTGAATGCGCGGCAGAGTTAGAGCTTCATTCAGGGACGGCGAGAAGAGCTCTAGCCCAGTGAGGGGGTCTGAGGGAGCTCCAGCACTGCAGGTCAAATCGCTGCGGACAGTCCGGCAGCAGTGAACAGAAGCGAAGAAGCTCCAGCAGCGATTCTTAAAAGCTCTGAAACTCTGCGCAGCCATCGAGCCGCTGCGCTCCGACGCTGGAGACCAAAGCCAATCACCATGCCTCTGTGAAAGCAGCTCCACCTCCCACTCCACAAGCCCGTGGCCACACAAGCCGCAGGAGAGACGCGTTAGTAGTCGAGAGAAGCGAGGAGGAGCAGAAAGGAACTTCAAACAGAGGACCACCGGCCCAGCGAGGCGCCATGCAGTGCCAAGCCGAGCTACGAGGCTCCAACCCCGGGCAGCTGGCCGCGGGCAGACGGCGCTACAAAACCTTCATGATCGACGAAATCCTGTCCAAGGAGACGTGCGATTACTTCGAGAGGCTCTCCCTCTACTCGGTGTGTCCCGCCCTGGTGGTCAGACCCAAAGCCCTTCACTCCTGCTCCGGTAAGGCTCGAAGCCTCAGCCCCGTTTATTAGACTCGCGTTCATATTTACCACAGAGCTGAAACGCCGGTGTCCCAGACAAAACTATCTGGGCTCCAGCTCACCGAGCAGTCCGTTCCGGTTTAGCTCGCAACATTTAAGCCTGTCTTGTATGAAATTAGGCACATTAGATGCGCAGGAATATTTAATACCAGCTGAAATCGAGTCTGTTTTTACACCACTGCAGAAACCGAATGTGAAAGGGAAACTTCTGGAAATTTCTTTGGGTAATAAACCAGTAAAACTGTAAAACTAGCCTAGCATAAAAGCCGCTTTAGCAGGTGTAAAAAAAACTTTGAATACCGCCTCAAGTTGGAAGATGGTTCTTTATGGTTTTTTAGGGTTCTAAATAGACGAGATATAAGTTCTGTGTAGAACCTTTTGTATTATTTATTTATTTTTTTATTGGTTCTTTCCAGCACTAAAACGGGTTTTGCTTTGTTTACAGTAGGAACCTTATTTTGAACATTAATCTGTGCAGAACTGCATACAGCACATTTCACCATCAGTCTGAAGACGTTTTATCATGCAGAGCCGTTTAAACGCGAAGTGGTCCTTGTGGTTCTAAATAGAACAATTTTCAGGCTTTAAAGCTAAATTTTGGCTCTTTTTGGTCTTCACTGCTAAAACTTTGGAGGGCGGAACCAACAAAATGGAACGAAATGATCCCCTGAAAACGAGATGACCGGGACTAAATATGGACGTGAGGACAAGTCGATAAATCCCGTCACAAATATGCAAAGATACTAAATTATGAGTATTTAAAAATACTCAGAATACAAATCGCAAATACAAGTGGTTTAAACACACATCTCTGTGATACTCTGGTGGTTTTATCGGCTTGGATGTTGAAGCATCGTCCTGCAATCATCACATTTCATCATTCTTTCACCGCGTTTAAGCCTAATAGAAACGGCTTAGGGTGGCAGTGGAGACGAGTTATTAAATAGCTGTTTCAGGAAAACCGGCGCTGATAAATACAAGGAAAAGAAACGCACGAGGGAAAAAAGTTGTAGACCGTTTTAATTCTGGCGCTCCACTTCTAAGGTGTTGCCTGAATGAGCTTTACCGGGGCTTGAAGAACAGATAAGCTATCAAGCCGCAGTAGTTAAGGGAGGATGAGGGCGAGGAGAGCCAGGAAAATCCCACCAAGCAACCACAACGACAACTACGTTTCATTTCCTCCTTCAGTCTTTGGTTTTTGAGCATATACTTTTATTGTATTAAATGTAGTTTGTTTTTGGTGTTGCACGAAAATTGTGCAGTTTCTCTGAATTCATTCTCACCCCAAGACCACGTTTAACTGTAAATATAAAATAATATTTTTTTTACTATCAAATGTGTCAAAATTTCAAATGTGCTCTTGTTGTATAAAACTAATATTAAAATGGTAATATTTTCTAACCTATAGTCATGCACTAGTCACATATATATATATAAGCTACCATATATATATATATATATATATATATATATATATATATATATATATATATATATTCACTGCTGTCAGAATAAAACCTTGTATCTCCATTTTTCTCGATTTTCAGTTTTTGACATAATTTGAAAATGCATGTTGGCCTTTACGTCATGTGTAAATTTCATGAAAGATGGATCCCAATAAGCGGCCAAAAATGACTTGGAAAAAAGTCTGGTTCCATTGACTTACATTGAAAGTAATGCATGTTTTTGCCTTCTCCTGTAAACTTTCCATTTTTGAGATACAAGGTTTTGTTCCGACAGCTGCGGATATATAAATTAATATTAATTAATATAAAATGTCTAATTTGTTTAAGTCGTACAATGAAAGCACACATTAATTCTCTATGGATTTTGATGTGAACTTGGCAGAATCCAGAATTGGGGGGGTACCCAAGTCGCTTATTCAGGCTTTATGCGTTCAGTTCGTAATCCTTGATCATGTCAGTATGACGTCACATACCATTTCATTCACTAAAGGACCGTTTTGGTGCATTTGTGCTTTTAGTCAAAGATGTATCTACTCAAAAATGATGCCAGGAATATTCCTCAGGCCCTTTTAGTCCTTCACCTTCAGTTTCTGTTGGGATTATTGTAGTTCACTTGGTTCAGAGCCTCAGCTTTGCTTTTTCAGCTCTCATGTCTGGTTACTTCGACCAAAAGGGTCCCGAAACGAGAAGAATAGGCAGATAAATAGAAGAGAAAAGATCAAATGCTGACAAATGCTGGCTGTGCTAAGGCAGACTCCTTACTCCTCCTCGAGTTGTCAGTTATTTTAGGTAGCACTTTACTTGTGCGTAAGTCATCACTTCGCTGAGGAGCAATACCTTTACCTGAAGATAGCTGTAGGCTCTTATATCCACCTCTGATTGTGTTACGCTGCACTTTCAAACATGTTTTTTTCACCTGAACAGCCATTTGACTCATTGCCGCAAATCAGCCTGTAATGATTTACATTTGTATTTTGAAATAAGGCCTGCTAGCGCATGCCCAGAGGCTTCAGCGTTCAGAGAGAATGCTCGTTTTTCATGGCACCATACCTGGAATAGGTGTGTGGGACCCACAGGATGCGGTTAGGCAGCCGAAGCCCATGTAAAGTCTCAAAGACTGATTGCAGGTGAACAGATCACCCATAAACATGCATTTGTAAGCGTATTCATAGGCCTGGTCATGCAGCAAGCGCAGTTACCAGGCAGGCAGAGGAAGTTGCATCACTTTTGTGATGCAGCATCAGAACACTATGTAATTAGTTTATGAGGGATTCGTTAAACACGTTTCTAAATTCTTCACCAGCTGTGCTTCATCCGCAGGTTTTAGCGTGGACTTAACTGGGAGGCTTCATGCGTGCATGTTCCCGAAGAGTGAGTCAAGGCCGCGGCGTTAGTACTTATTGCGCGGACATTTGCACCGCGGTGTACTCGCCAGCCAAAAATTCCTCCATACATGTTCATTTAACCCCTTAAATGGCAGGGACCCACCAGCAGGCCCACAATTAAATGATACCCTAATTATACCTATAAGTTAAGAATTGCTCGGGCAGTTTGCACTGAAGTCCATGTTGTTAATGAATAATAAGCCTTAGTATGGAATAAGGCTGGGATTCTAAGGGGTTAAGTACAGATAGTATGGCCCACTTTTCAGATTGTCCGATTGTTCGTAGTGCTCTGATGTGTTCATTGTAGAGAATATTTCGGACACTTTACAGTGGTGGTGATAGAAACCAGGGGTCATTGAAGTCCATCTACAAAGTCTACTTGTGAACCTTCGGAGTTTTTAAAATCTATATAACGTTAATAATGTTTAAATGGTGGTTATATATTGCCCCCCCAAACAAAACCAAACAAAACAAATTCAATTTTCTTGAGTTTTATTTTTCCATATCGTTTGATACTTGTGCTAAAATTTCCTGATAACAGGCTAATAGAAATGCTCCAAAATCAGTTGGAATAAAATCTCTTTACATGAACTTGCACTGAAATTGAAGTACAATTTGTCTTCTCCTGTAAAGTTTCCATTATCAGAGATGCCGTTTTTTTGGACCGCAACGATATGTAAATGTTTTCTTTGGGGACTGTTTGGCCTGAATGGCCTGCCCGTATCTTTCCACTATGAATGCATTTTTACAAAAGGGCCAAAAACTCATGCGAAAACTATTGCATAACAATATCTGCCACACCAGTCGGGCAATTCATGACCATTTTGCGTGATAACTTTCTGTAAGGTGAGCTTTTCGAGGCTTTAAATGATTCAGACGTCTGGTTACTGTCGCCACTGTTGTGACTCATTAAGTTTCTGTAGAATGAGGCATTTCATGTCAAACCATGACATGACAAAACAATATAACTTTAATGAGTGGAATTAAGTTGCAACACCTGCAATTTGTCTGCTTCTAATATGAGACATGATTAAAATATGATAAAAATATTGAATTGATTTTATATTAGCTGCGTAAAACGTGAGACACGATTGTGGAATTTTCAAAAGTACAAGCAGCTCTAACACATGTAACTCTTTAAACTCTGAAGGACCTGTTAGTGGAGTTTAATCTCCTCCATTCTCAATATATATATATATATATATAAAAAAAAAGCATGCCAGAAATCTTTCTTTGCACACCACTCTCTAAAGAACTTTTCAACAGATGGTTCTTTTTTTTTTTTTTTTTTTTTGGAGACAGAATGTGTGAGTGTGGATAACCTTATTAAAATATAGACACACCAAATAATACAAAGGATCAAGGACCCCATAAATTGTTGTACGTAATTTACAATATGTCACAAAACATTTAAAGGTTCTTCACACTCACAAATCTCTTCAGAGAACCATCTTTGTAAACAAAATGTCTGGATGTGAAGAACCTGTTTAAATTTCTAAGAAAGGCAGCATAAGGGAAAGGTTCTAGGAAGAACCCCATGAATTGGTATAGATAATTTACGTTATATTACAGTTCTTGAAACATTTAAAAGTTTCTTCATACTCCCATTTTTTTTCTTCAAGCGTGGTTCTTTAGGGGACCAAAAGAACACTTTGCACTTTTATAAATTCATATTTTACATTTCAGTTTCATACTTGTCTACATACTTGCATAGTTTGTTATTGTAAGTGTAAATGAGTAGTTCATTGAAGTTACTGAATAATAAGCTTAGTTATTATAAAGGGCTTAACATCATTTTTGAACTAAATAAAGTGCATTTATGCTAACGCTGGAAAACCTTGTGTGTGAGATACCCTCCGTTTCGAATGGACGGCGGTTTTGCCCATCCTGACATGCCCTACTGAGAGCTCGGCACTGCTCTTTATACCTGCTGTGTAAATGGTGAAATGGGAGCCGGTGCGTTTGAATAGGTGGAGGAGATGAAATAATAAAAATAGCCCCAGCAGCTCTGTCCTGTCAAGCAAGGGGTTATTCTCTCACACACACACACACACACACTTCCTCTTCTCTGATGTGAAATGGACGATAGGGTACTGTGTGCGGAGGGGGTGTTTGGCAGCTTTGGGCGGAGGGATTGAGTATCCAATCCAAATATCAGATCCCCGCGCCCACCGTCTCTTTTTAAGCAGGCCTGGTGTGAGATACTCTATATGCCAGTACTTCAATGGCTTGTAATGCTGAATATAGAATCTGGCTGGCACAGTGGCTGGCACTCACTGAGAGGACACTGGCTTCTGGACTCTCCCACTGGGACGGGAGCCGTGGCATCCTCAAACTGACGGCCCCTGTCGGTACCACTCTTCACCAGGAGGGGCCGCTGTAACATACGGCAAAACCAGTGGAAAGCACTGAACAGCAGAATCCATGTGCTTGTCCTGCAATAGGAACACAGAAGCAAAGTGTTGTCACCTTAAGGAAATACTGACTGGGTTGAAAACAGGACCATCTTTGTCGAATCCAAGTCATATCCAAGACTATGACTGGTTGAGATCCAGTTTAAAGGCGGCCAAGACCAAGTCAGGAGTCCAAATAAAAGTAAGGCCCGATTTCGGGACCAAGCTGTAACTGCTTCCAATACAATGACACACAAGTATTTGTTTTTTGAGTTCCTTGAGGATGAGGCAGTGTGCTCTGGTGACAGCTAGAAGACAAAATAGTGTAATTTTTAACAGCAGCTGGTCTAAAATTGGTGAAATCGATGGCCAAGACCAAGACAAGCCAGCACAAATACAAAAAATAAATGAATAAATAAATAAATAAATTACTCAAGCCTGGCAAAAAAAGAACATATATATATATATATATTAGAGAGAGAGAGAGAGTTGTATAGAACCAGAGTTCAGCATAAGATGCTGGACCAACAGAATGAGTGAGAATTAGTCACCAATGTATAGAAGAGATTCCTCACAAATATACCTGAGTTAATCTATAATCATTTGAAAGTAGCTATAGAAGAAAAATTCTATCAAAAGTTTACATAACGAATGAAATGTAGCTAAATAGGTTGGGCAGCGCAGCCCCAATGCTTTGCGAATCTAAGAGCTTTGTCTGGTTCATTTATGACTGTTGTTCTCATTTAAGAACCTGTTCTGTGATTCATGATGTGTCTTCATGACTACCCCTGGCTTAAGTGTTCTCAAATATTCCATGACAATGGTGATTCAAACACCTTTACTGTTAAACAGGCTGATAATGCCATTATATAGTGCTTTGGAGATAAGCACATCCATGTAACCATCACTTAATCATCACTCGTATGACTTTCATGCTAATAACTGTGGCAGTGAAGTCATCCTGAATGTCACACAGGTAGGACTAGATTATTTAACCCCATTCAGATCTTGTTTCTGAGAAAGATTGGGTGGAATGTCCATAGAAAAACTACAGGGCCTTGAAGTCAAATGAGAGTTAAAACAAAAAAAGTGAGAAGGGCCCATTTGGAGACGGGGCTGGTGTAATGTCAGGTTATAATATTTCATTTAGGGTTCATCTCTCAGCAAAAACGGAGGGCAAAAACTGTTTTTTTTTTTCCCTGAAGGGAGGCGAGAGATAGAAATCAGCAGTGGCTTAATCTCCTATGACAGGGTGGTGAAAAATGGCCAAATAGCAGGGCTTCCTCAGGAGAAAGACGTAGGAGGACCTGCTATTGGCTTAAAGAGGTACAGCAAGGGACTTTTTCTCCTGCTAATGTTTTTCCTCTAGGCAAATAGGGCAGTAGCTCATCCGACCAATAGCTCAATACGTCTATATATACACGTCAGTCGGAATAGTATAGTCTGAGTGAGGCCATTCGGAATATAATTCCTATCCGATTGAACAAGGTGAGTAATCCTGTAAATAATCAGTTAAATAGAGGAGTAGTATCAGTGTAAATGCCTGTAAATGATTACATTCCCAATCAGAACATGTAAGTGTATTCTGTGCAAGTGCATCGCATCATAGCAACAGCAGAAAACTCATAAACCGGCTCTGGCAAAACATAGCAGAGCAGAAACTGGTCTGCAGAGGAGACAAAGTTTATGCTTTGATCTTTAAAAGACAGCGGTGGGCCGGATGTCCATCTTATGTATCTCAGAACAGGACATCTTCCTCTATGACATCATTTTAAAGCAATTAAAAACATAAGCACTGCTCACTGCTACTCATCTCACTCAGACTGGATCTTACATGATGTTTGCTGTCATGGTAACGTCTAATCTAGTCAGTTCTCTACGTGTGCCCATCGTTTTATGTTGGGTTAATTGTAGTGAGCAGGCAAATGAAGATGTTCCATCAGATTGTTGAATAGAATGAGCAGATAAACGCCTCAGTCTTAATCTTTAATCGGAATATATTCAATCTTATTGGCAGAAATCTTTGCATGTAAACACACTGTTGATGAACTAGAAATCAGATGCCTATACTGCATATAAAACTACTTTATTAACTGTCCAAAATATCTTCCACATCTTCTGAGTTTTTATATGCAATGTTATAAGTACTATTTTGACTTGCAGTGCATTGCATGTACCTCTCTGCCAAGCATAGATAAAAAACCCATGTTGTAAGCCAGCACTTTAACTCTCTTAAACCTCAGGCATTGAATTTGTAAAGGTAGCTTTTAGATACATTAAATGCTTCAGATGTCTGGTTCCAATCAGCACCACTGTGAATTGGTTACTTACCATTTTGACTGTATGTTTCTGTTGAATGGAGCATTTCACACCAAACCATCCTGAATGACACTGAATGAATTTTAATGAATTATGCAGGGGGGGGGGGGATTTCTGAAACAATTCAGAGCGGTTTAATAAACCTAGAAACAATGGTGGTGATAGGAACCAGACATCAGAAGCGTTTAATGCCTCTACAAACGACCTCGCAGATAACTTTGAGTACTTTGCCTTATGCCTCAGAGATTGTTTTATGATCATTTAGAAATAGGACTTTGGTATAAAATCCATTGATGGTGGAGAGGTACATCCAGGGTGCTGTGAAGCAAAATAATCCCAAAAGAAGACTTAACCTTTGCTTGTTTTTCAGATTCCACTATTTTAACTTGATCAACATTGCACATAAACATTCAGAAGACAGGTATGCTTAGTGGCTGCTTTGAATGTTACAAACATTTGCATCAATCCACTCTGAATGACTTTGTTTACACCTCAACAGTTACATTATGCAGAAATATCTCAGACATCACGCATCTAGCTCTCTACGTAATGTTGATAATGGCCACATAGTGGTGAAAATAAGTTGTCTTTGGGGATTATTTGGCCTTACAACACCCTGCATGTATCACTCCACTGTGGATATTTGGAAAAATGATAGTTTTAAGCTGAACGTTTATCTGAAAACTATTGCAAAATAATATATCAGACATCGCCAGCATTTTCGTAACTGTTGACTAATATGATGTAGTAGTTTTCTGCAAGGTGGCGTTTAGAGGCAGACGTCCGGTTCCCATCACCATCACTGTGAACAATTCTTGGACTTGATATTTCTCTCTAGAATGACTTTCTTTACACCTTAATGATCTGATTATGCATAATTCATGATAAAGTAGAAGTTCCCACTTTTTTTTTATGATGCTGCATTTGGGGTCGAGTCTGGCAGGAGATCCATCTGATGAGCCGAACCTTGTGACCACAGGCATTTACGAGGACTGGAGAAAATTCACAGGCTTGTGTTTCAAGTCTAAACACTTATACAGCACTTACATGTAATACGATACTGACAAGCATTCCACTAAAGGTTTTCCAGATCTCGTTGCATCGCGGTGCTTTTCTTTCAGTCAGGAGGGACGCTGTTAAAGGCAAAATAGCAAGACTAAAATAGCTGTATCAGATACGGCGCATTATCAGAAATGCTCTGTGCATGGATGAAACTGCTGAATGTTTGGCTTGTCACCAAAGGATGTGCTGAACACAAACGTGCTCCTTTCACCCACCGAGCATTAGCTGTTATGGAGCTGAGGTCTGTTTGATGGTTGTTGAGTGAAAAAAACATCCAACCACCAAGCTGTCAGCGCCCCGGCGAACCAAAACATTGCATACGGTGTTACTGAGAGTTCAAGCTCAGTGCCAAGTGCTATCATCTTTGTGGAATCCAATCATTTGAGGAGGCGTAGCAACATTTGACAGGTATAAGAGTGAGAGCAATCAAGGGCTTAAAGCGATAGTTCTACGAAAAATTTTACTGTTTTTACCCTCAGCCCAAATGTAGTCGATCAGCCAAGACATGTTCGGTGTCGAAGTTTGCTTCTTCGGTTTGCGCGGTAGCTCTGAGTTTGTACAGCACTCTACAAACCGCATGCCTAAATCCTTACGCACTTGCCTAAAACTGTGCAGACTTGTTAAGTAATTTCAAACAGACTTGCTTATGTGGCTTCTCAGACTGTATGGCGTACAGCTGCACATCAAAATAGACAAAAATATGGCTAGAATTCCATTTTTATAGATGACAGGTTGTCATACAGTGTCACCCATAAGGTGACATCTCCAATTTTGTCGTTTTTCAATTTTTGAGGTAATTTGAAAATACCCCTTGTCCTTTACATTGTATGTCAATTTCAAGACGACTTGACCAAAAGAAACAGCCCAAAATGACCCAGAAAAAAAGTCTGGTTCCATTGACATACATTAAAAGTAAAGAAGGTTTTTTCCTTCTCCTGTAAAGTTAAGACTTCGGAGAGCAGCGAATTGGACAGAGTGCGTTACGATGTAGGCATGATGCTAATTAATGGGCTGTTTAAAATGTATGTATAAACTATTAAGATATAGAGAAAGTAATTCAGAGTGGTTTGGTGTGAAACACTCCATTCTAGTGAAGGATACCAAGTCAGAATTGTTCATAGTGGTGGTGATAGGAACCAGATGCCTTAAGCCTCTAGAAGTTCCCAGACTGAAAGTCATTATATGATATGGGTATGAATATGCCATCTGATAGCTGAGATATGGCTCTCTATTAGTTTTGAGATAAGATATTACCCTAAAACATATATTTTTTAAATCCATTCATGGGTAGAGACGTACAACCCCATTTGCAAAAAAGTTGGGAGGCTGTGCAGAATGTAAATAAAAATAGAATGCAATGATAAGCAAATCAAGCAAACCGTATTTCTAAAGGAAAATACTACAAAGACAACATATCAAATGTTGAAACTGAGGAATGAAAAAATATAAGCCCATTTTAAATTTGATGCCAACAACATGTTCCAAAAAGGTTGGGACGGGGGCTTGTTTACCACTGTGTTTAACACCTCTTTTAACAACACTCTGTAAGTGTTTGGGAACTGAGGAGACACTGCTGTAGTTTTGAAAGTGAAATGTTTTCTGTTCTTGTTTGATACAGGATTTCAGCTGCTCGACAGTTTGAGGTCTCCTTTGCAGTGCTGGACAAAGTACACAAACCATGTACTTGAGTTAAAGTAGAGATACCCAAGGTAAAAAATTACTGCAGTAAAAGTAGAAGTTCCTCCCTTTAAAAGAATTAATTATGACTCTGATGTCCTGTTATCATTTTTATAGCAAGACTCTTACTTCAACTCATTTTAGGTAAAAAATAACACTGAAGGCAAACAGTTCTCATCAGGTAGAACCGAGTGGCTCTGAAATCACTACAAACAAGCAAAGTTTCAGTTTAAGATTTATTTACAACTTGGTTACAAATTTAAATTGAGTAAAAACTTTAAACTCAGGTTCACAAATGAGTTTTCCTTTACTATATTGATCTGTAGGCCTCTGTTCATAAACATAAACCAGCCAAAACAAATTTACCATAAAATGAAATAGTGTTTGCTTGCTTTGCGCTTCTTAATTTTTACATGTTATGTTTGTATACACATAAACCAAAAGAAATGACAGATTTAGCACAATGTACTGGAGTGAAAGTAAAAAGTTGCCCCAAATGGAAAAACTTGAGAACAGATACATGAAAAAACTTCCTAAGTACAGTAACAAATTACTTACTTACTGTCCACCACTGCTCCTTTGTCATATTTTTCATTCCATGCGCAAAATGTTCTCTATTTACCATTTTCAACATTACATATAAAAACACAATAGACATCAATAGACAAATCAGTGGAAATTCCACTGTAAATCCTGCATTTCATGTTAGTGACGTTAGCTTTGTAGCTCCAACGTGCAAGAATTCTGCCACCAAATATGTCTTGGCTGATTGACTACATTTGGGGAAATGTTTTATTTGCCACACTGACGCAGAAGTTTTGCCTTTCATGTGAAAGATCATGTAAACATGTCACACAGCGCATAACTGAGGCAGTGTTGAATTGTGAACAGCAAAACGATTCCGGACACAGAGCATGTGACAACGAGGAACTGCCATGAAAATTTCCCCGTGGCTAATTTAACATTTCATCAGTGTTTGTTTTAGGACTGTTTGCCGCGGTCTATAAACATGGATGGAGTAAAACGCCATCAAAGTAGGCTTTTGTCTTTAAAGAGGATGAAAATAAATCATACGGTTTGCCAGTTTGCCGGTTGTCAGGGATTTTCATGGTGTGTCATACACAGTATGCAGGCCTGCACAAACACATGACTGGGCCCCTCCTCTTACCCGGACTAAACCACACAAGCTGGGATTTTGAGTGGTTTTCGTAGCCAGAACTTTGTGTGTTGTACCTTGTTTTTTGCCTTATAGTTTCTTGAGCACAAACTGAGGACAAAATAACTGGGATTTCTGTTAAAGAAGGATGTTCCGTGTGTGATGCTTTCCATTTTCTAAATCTGGATTTTAACAGATGTACACTGCACATTTCAAGTATATTAGAGTTAATATGTCATATGCAAAAGTTTGAGAACCCCGGTCAAATCACGTTTTGCTGATTTTCTGAGTGAAAGTAAGTTAATAAACATCCTAAACATCAGAACACACTTTGGCACACGCACACGCACACACACACACACACACACACACACACACACACACACGAACACAATATATGAAATGTACTATATGAAACGTTTGCATGTTTTTTATGTTAAATTTATTATTATTATTATTATTATTATTATTATTAGTAGTAGTAGTAGTAGTAGTAGTAGTAGTAGTAGTAGTAGTATTAATATTCACCCAATCAGTCACTCTCATGACTGCATACCTCCTAAGGTGATTGTAAATACAGACGCAGTTGTTTAAAGTGCCCACAGTTTCATTTGTATAGCTCATCATTCTCAATCTGTGTGACCTTATATATAAAAATGGTTTGGGCTATTTGGGTGACTATTGACTTTTAGTTTTTGTTTGTGACATTAGCCTTGGGACATGTTTGGCCTGACGTCATCTGGAGTAAGTGGAGAATTGTCTAGATTAGATATTTTTGTGAACAGTTATTTCAAGAACTTGGACTCGGACTTTCAGGCTAGCAGGTCTGTGTTCAGTAAGAACTGATATATTGAAAGCTTACATTTTAGAGTGACGGTCAGCATGTGCAGATTTGCAGTAACTGTCACCGACAGCTGAGTGAGAAGGTTGAATGCTAAACCATATGTATGTTGGGGGCTGGGGTAGTGTAGGTATTGTAGGTATTATAGGGCATATGTAGCAAAATATTAATACCAAAAGTCTTGCTTTTGTGAGTCTGTATGGGAGAGTATGAAGAAGCAGCAAGGAAGAGTTTCATGTCTGAACAAGCAGCTGAAGACATGGAACATTAGCAATGAGCTCATTTCTTGGGAGATGTAATCGTTCTCATGTGTATCTTTTTGTATTGGTGCATGATTTACCTATGACCTAAAGGCATGTTCTACCTGAGGCTGTTTAACTACATAAAAATAAAAAGCGTATGTTACATTTCAACCGATTTTTAGACTGTGTCCTGATGATCCGTCTACATACTTTTGACCAAGTTATCTACCATTTTCAGTTATTAGGTATTCTGAATGTTTAAGTTATGCCCAACTTTATTCTCAATGCTTTATAACCGTCATTTTATTATCTGCAGCGCATTTTATTATCTGGACGCATCTAAGGGTGTTTTCACACTTGTTCTGAAAACTCGAGTCAGATTCTGGACTTGTTTGGGGGAGGGGCTCATTATGGCTTTCATATGCACGAGAATCATGGATCCATCTGAATCATGGATCGATTGCACAATTCCTTACATCAAGCAAACCCAGACCCCTTATTTCAGGTGGACCGGAGGTCGTCTCTCTGGGTGGCTCCAGGGCTCAAAAACAGCTCTCACACTAGACCAAACCTACCAAACTCACAAAGCAAGTGGTCTCCCAGGCCAAAATGCTGTAGAAATTAGTGTTTACCTTCATCTAATGCTCTGAATTCAGTTCATGAAGGCCTTGCTAATTAACAGTTGAGCTGAATCAGGTGTGTTTAATAATCCAGTGTACTGAACACAGCAGTGTTTTGGCCCACCAAGACCGGAGCCTGATACGTATAATAGAGCATGCATCAGCAACAACATTGGCTTTCTATGATTGAAAACAGTGATTCCAAACTTCTGAATGTTAGCATATCGCTGTTGAAAGAAAACCTTTTCAGTTTTTGACATAATTTGAAAATGCATGTTACCATTTACATTGTTTGCAAATTTCATGATTAATGGACCAAAAGAAATGGCCCAAAATTACTTGGAACAAAGTCTGGTTCCATTGACTTACATTAAATGTAAAGTATGTGTGGAGCGTCGAATGCGTCGAATGCGGGACGGAGAAGCTGGTCTGGCTGAACCAGTGGGCTAAGTAGCTGATGATGCTCACCTGTGCCTCGTTTCTGCCAGCCTACTTATAGCCATCTCTCCCTTCAGTAGGTGGCAGAGAGAGAAGGAGACCAGGGAAGGCGCGAGAGCAGAACCGGGCCAAACCGAGCCGACTGAGTGGAGCTAAATGAGTGGAAGGGAGAAAGAACTGAAAAGTCCCTGCGAGCCGTGTCTTATTTTGTAGGCTGAAAAGCCGAGTGTTTTGTTTTCAAATAAAAGAGAGCTCTCCGCCTTCACCCCCTGCCCCTGGCGTCTTTCCTCCACCCACCGTTAAAATATTTACAGTATGTTTTTCGCTTCTCCTGTAAAGTTTCCATTTTGGAGATACAAGGTCGTCTTCCGACAACAGCGATATATTGGTATATTCAGACACCACCTCTTCATTTACTGAATTTCCCAAAATCGTATTGGTTCTAAGAGCAGGAATAGTTTTCCAGACCTCCAAAGTTCAGTTTTAGAAGTTCAGCCTTGGTTGCATTTTCAGCTTTTTACAATCTAAGTAATCTCAAACACATTAAACGATGTTGATGTCTGGACTCTGGACTGAGCTTCTTGACAGCTACACATCCTTTCAGACCCATAGAGCTGAGTCATCTTCTCACAGTGGAAGGATGGACAGAAACAGATCTGAAGCAGCTTGATTTTCTCTTCTCTCTCAAAGATGAAAGCTTTAAATACTTTTTTTCCTGATGGGGGCAGTTTTGGTGGTCTACTAGGTCTTGCAGATGGTTGTTATGAGTCCCATTTTCTCTGCATCATTTAATCATTTTTGGGAGTTTTGGAAACATGTTTTTTTTCACTTATTGTCATTTGACTTTCTCTTACGCAAGTGGAGTTTATACCTTATATCTTATATGTAAGTGGATCTTATATCCAGTCTTCTCAGAATTATCTCCTAAAAAGGGGTTAATTTGAACCGACCAGTAATCAAAACATTTTTCTGTAATCTCTACTCTAAAAGTATGCGAAAAACAGCGAGTCAACCTGTGAGTCATGTGAATGTGATAGCATCTCTTTCACGTTCTCGCTCTCTTTCTTTCTCTTCCTCTCTAAATGCGAATAAATCCCAAAGATTCAATGGATCAAAATTGTATTTTTATGTCCCACTAAGCTCAGTTGAGTCCTAGTCTGTGTTTTATGGACTCTGGCGTCTTAATGCTGTCTGAGGGAGAAAGAAGGAAAGCGAGAGAGAGAGATATGAAAAGATTTAAGTTTTAGGACCACTCTTAGGGCTGAAAACCCAGCATCCACCCTCCAATTTATTACCCAGAGTGCACTGTGATTGTGAACGCAAGCTTCACGGGAGAATCATTATCTTCCAGCAGTTCAAAGGTGGTGGTGTAAAACACCAGTTACGTCACCGTAGCAGTCCTGCAGTTCAGTCACCTACATCAAGAAGGTCAGGCCTGTTAGCTTTCCCTTCCATCGTTAAGGCGTAAGGGGACAGGCTGTTAAGGAGGATTTAGCACGGTTGGACATAATGGTTGCGAAAACCAGAAACCAAGCAGAACGATGAAAGTAGCCGAATGGGTCTCGGAGCTCAATTTAGGGTCACTTTTCTGACCGTAGATTAAACACGTTGTTGGATCGCTGTGTCGTGTCAGTATGGAGTCACCAAAAGCCATTTTTACTCTTTAATGAGGACCATGTGCACAAAACAGCCTTTAAAAGAAAAGCGTGGCAAAAAACCCCCACAAAAATTTAACAAAACTAAATAAATACTTAATTGAAAACTGTTCTAATATTTGGCTTCTAAGCTTTTTTTCTTAAAAGCATGGATGAACTTTAGGAACTGAAACTGAATGACTCAGGCACAGAGTGCCTTGGAAGGATGGGAAAGTGTTCTCTTCAGCGTATCCACATTGCTGTTTACATTGTCAATAGGAACAAATACCTAGAAATAAAGTACCATGTTTCTACTCTGTAATGCTTTACTTGCTTTACTTTACTTCTCAACATACAGATACAGAGGTTGGAACATTGAACTAATCATAAACTTGTGTTTGAGAAAGTAAATGCGAGGGATGCACAATAATTTTAGCATTGTGTTGGCTACAAATTTGACTAATATTTCAATCCAACATTTGATAATGTATATATTGTACTCTGGAAGAGCAGAATATTTCGACAGTGCTGGGCTGTGAATCCAAAATGTCTGAATGTTATTCATTTTACTGCATTTGTAACCCTCTACAAATCAATTTTACATTTCTCTTCAAAGATAATCTAAATGCTTAAATGTTTATGTATCAGAATTGGCAATGTGCATAAAAAAATATCGTATATTATAAGCACATCTCTAGTAAATGCTTCATGAGCATTATCAGTTACACAGGGTGATTCAAACATTCATCTGATATCAAAGCGGCTTATATTTCCAACCGTGAGGTGCCTAGGAACCAATCACATACCAATTGTAAGAGGGGGTCATAGAGTTGGCTGTCACTGGAAGACGGCTCCCTTCAGTATGCGAGGAGATGCGACCCCTGAGCAGAACGCATTCTGCATTCTCCACTTCAATAAGAGTGAATCCGTCCTAACTGTGCAATGTGATCTCCATTGATAGTGAACCCCAGTCTGCTGCAGAATCACCCTCTTACCCAAACTACCTCTTTAGAATTCACAACATGTGAGGAAAGTAACTCTGATTTCCAGATTCACTCAACCGTAGGTCAATATGATACTCTTTGACGTGATCTTCTGTGCATGCTGCCATGATTTTAAGAACACTAACATTTTTCTTGTTTATGACATGTTGTCATAGGTCCTTCTTCACTCAGGGCATACCCCCTGCTCTCTGTCATCACCCGGCAGCCCCCCAGCGTGCTGCCCCACCTGTCCCAGCCGTCACCTCCCAGCCGGGTTGCCCATCTGCCACTGCACGCGGGGCCCGGCGAACTGCCACCCAGTGAGACGCCAGTCAGCATCAGCAGCGAATCAGACACAGAGCACAGTGCCCCCCGGCTGAAGAAACCCCGCCGTAGCCGCACTATCTTCACCGAGCTCCAACTCATGGGTCTGGAGAAGAAGTTCCAGAAGCAGAAGTATCTGTCCACCCCGGACAGGTCAGTAACTGCTTTAACTAACTTTAAATCAGCATTGTGTTGGAAAGAGGTTCATATTTAAGCATGAAAATGAGCTAAATGCAATTATATATAAGTATTATATATAAATATTATATATAAATAAGTGTGTAAAAATATATCTGTTTATCATGATACCATCATTTGGAGGTGGTGATTCAATTGCATACATTTTGCAATGCCCTTCAGGACTGGAGAACCAAGACCTGTTTACTGAAGTTGTAATCTAGCCGTACAGTCAGGCTGAACTTCTGCCTGTGTGTCTGGCACAATTAAAAGTCAATCAGATCTTTGTGGAGGTCTGCATGGGCCTGAAACTAAAGCCTGAACTCAACCCGTACCCATTACCTTGTGACCTGATCTGAAGTCGCCTGAAAGGTGATAAAAAAATGTAAACCTTAACATGACCCAAACCCAGGGCTTTGAGACCCGACTTGAATAGGTACATCTGGTACTGCTAAATTTGAAACCCGAGCCTGACCTGAACACAAGATTTTGAGACCTGGCCCAAAAAGGTTGAAATGTTCTTGCTAAATTTGACGCTCTGGATCAGGTTTGGGATTCAAATTTTGTTGGGTCTGTTGGGCCTGTTTGGGTCAGGCCCTAAAGTTGTAGGGGTGGGTCAGGTTCAATTTCGTGCTCATGAACAAAGATCTGCTTGGCTACTGATTGTGTCAGACACACATTTTAGACATGAGAACATGGCAGGTAAGAAGTTCAGCCTGTCTTTAAGGCAAGAGTACAACTTCAACAGGTTAGGAGTTTCTGCAAGCTTTGGCAGTGATTAAGCTAATTACAAATGATGACAGACATTTGAGATGTATGTGACAAAACTGAATCGGCCTACAATTGAGATTTTGAGACCTGGCCCAAAAAGGTACAACTTGCTAAATTTGACACTCGACCCGAGCCTGTGACTTTGAGACCCGACCTGAAAAGGCATAACTGGTACTGCTAAATTTGAAACCTGACCAGAACCTATGGCTTTGAGACCTGACCCAAACAGGCCTGAACAGTACTGCTGAAGTTTAAACTGGAATTTGACCCGAACAAGAGACTTTGAGGCTCAACTCGATCAGGCAAAACTAGTACTGCTGCATTTGACAACTGACCCAAATCTATGGCTTTTTAATTACATGGTGTAATGGTAATACAAGTAGCACAAGTTTACAAAGATGATTAAACAGAAGCACTTGGAACTTGCAGAGGAAAGAATCAGGAGATGAGCCAGTGACTAATAGTTAAACGTTTGTCAAAGATCTATAAGTCTGCTACCCGACTTGATCCCAGGAGGGATTTTGTGTCGAATTAGTTTGGCCTCTTTTTTTTCATCACACTGTTTTTGTGTAGCAACTTGTTTTTATTGGATGGAATATGTGCCTTTTTGTAATCTCTCTGTTTCTAGTATAGTGTACAATGAGCCTGATAAAGCAAGTCTTAATAACGATTCACTGTGGAGGAAACAAAAAAGAGCATGCTAAAAAGAGAACTGTTTAAAATTCCAAATCAGTCAAGGACTTCTTCGCTGTGGAGACATTATGTCTGGTTCTTACATCAGACAGTAGTATTTTGAGCTATGATTGCAGATGGACTGGCACATCACCTCTTCAATAACAAATTTATCGTTGGTGCAGCCGTTCCACAGCAGCAAGCCAGAAAAGTCAGTGTCAGAGTATTTTCTCACTTCAGGTTAGTCTGAACTAGAGGAAAAGTATGACTTTCAGATAAATATGTTTAGTTCATTTTCCTTCAATCATGTACTTAGTAACAAAGGACAGGACTTTCTCTGTTAGTGTGTGAAAGCAGGTTCAGGTTCAGGTTTCAAATTTAGCATAACAAGTCATGGCCTATTTGGGTCAGGTCTCAGTCTTGGTTTCGGCTCAGGTTTGGTTTTCAAATGTAGTGTATTATTTGGGCTTCTTTGGGTCAGGTCAGGTCTAAAAAGTCATGGGTTTAGGTTTCAAATTTAGCAATACTTTTCAGCCTTCTTCAGTTGTGAATTCGGATCGGTTTTGGTATTCAAATTTAGCAGTACCAGTTGGGCCTCTTCGGGTCAGGCCTCAAAGTCATAGGGGCGGGTCAGGTTCAATTTCTCGCCCATGCACACATCTACAAAGATCTGCTTGGCTACTGATTGTGTCAGACAGACATGTTAGATATGAGAACACGGCAGGTAAGAAGTTCAGCCTGACATTATGGCACAAGTACAACTTCAACGGGTTAGGAGTTCCTGCAAGGTTTGGCAGTGATGAAGCTAATTACAAATGATGACAGACATTTGAGACGGATGTGACAAAACTGAATCGGCCTCCAGTTGAGGGTGTGGTCGCACTAGCAAACACTTCGCACTGTGTTCCCAGCGAGGTTAGAACTATGAAGAGACACTACTGTACTGGAAGTGCATACTGTTAAAATTTCCTGCTTTCATTAGTGCAAAAAGTTGGCAAAGTATCCTGACTTTCTCAGTATTCATCCACCATCTGTCCTTATTTATCAATCAAACAGAATTATACTGTAATGCAGAGAATCTTTTGCAAAACAAGAATCCTCAATGACATGTAAATGTAAGCATGAACTAGGTTTTTTGCTTTAGGAGCAGGTTTGGTGAATGAATGGCACTGATTATCATTGTGACATTTTGATTTATGTTTTTGGGGAACGTCTCAAGCCCAGTTAATCGGCACAAGCCAACGAATGACATACTGCAATGTTCTAGTCAGGACAAGAGTAACATTTTAACCTCACGCTTTTTGAATAACAGAAAAAACCTCTAAAAGAAACACTACCCCCATTCAAGAGGAGAGGGACATGTGCCAACAACAGCAAACAGAAATGTATTACATTGATTTCATGCCAATCATTTAATACACATGCAGGTGTATATAAAACTGCTTTAGAGCTTTGCACAATGAGATGAGGTAATCGAAGTGTCTTAGGTCGCCTCTCGTGGGTCATTCTTTCTCAGCCTTAACGCATTTTCCATTTGATTTAAGGCTTCATGTTTCGGGGGGTTGGCTGTACTGGACATACTGTCATTTTGGTCCAAAGCTAGACTGTGTTTGGAGCTGTAGAAGCCACCTACAAGGATTCAAAATGTGTCAATTATGGAAAACAATTGGCTGTACTTTCCGTCTTGTTCAGCCTAGGGTCACATTGCTCCTGCCTGAAAAAAGCAATGGAGCTGTCACTGATCATCCACGTTACAAGGAGTAAATCGTCCATGATGCAGACGGGCCACCTACCACAAAACTTCACCTGCAAACTAGCTCTCCAACCTGGATTGCAGCACATATGTGCACATTTCTGTCCTGGTGGGGCATTTCCAGTGCTTTCTATATTGCCATAATGGTAGGGTTACCTTCAGAGGAACTTCATAACACATGTGTATGCATTAAATAATGCATTTATAAAGCAGTAGCTGAGTATTTATCAACAGCTTAATCACAAGATGACATCAAATGCTTCATGAAGTAAATGACATTGTAATTGACATAAGAGGTCTTAAACTAAAGTGATGGGCATTTATAACACTGTTATGAAGCATGATTTCCATGTATTGGAACCTAAATGTCATCTATTAAGGAGACCTGCTTTTTATGTTCTTATAAAAATAATTCATATCTTGTCTCTTGCTCTTAATTAGGCTTCTACCTACCTTCTAGTTGGTGTTCTCAATTAGACCACTGCCTGTTCCATGGCATGTGTTATAAGTGGAACAAGGGTCCACCAATTTAGTTTAAGGTCCCTTATGTCACACATAATTGCTGTCACAACAACACATTGCTGTCTTGCAATTATTGCCATAAACACTAAAGTATTGCTTTCTAAATATCTCATTCAATGCTTATGCATGTATTATGAAGTCCTTATGTAGGTGGCCTTCAAATAAAGTGTTAAATAAACACTATAGCTGTTGCTGTGCTACTCCTAATCTCACCCTAACCTTATGCTCATGAGCCAAATGGCTCATTTACTTTTTCCAAAACCTGAATTGCTTCGTAAAAAAGCATTTATTTTGGGGACATCTTGTGCCCACAAAGAGCTAAACAAACACATACATACACACGAGATACATGCTCATATCTGCTACTCTTAGTCTTAGTAATGAACAAATTAAAATCCCAGTGGAATGAAAACCACAACCTGGAGGAATTCCCCCTCTAGAGATAGGACCAAAGAATGAGGAGATCACCGTAGCCGCAGGTCTATCTGTTCTCTCTCTCTCTCTCTCTCTCTCTCTCTCTCTCTCTCTCTCTCTCTCTCTCTCTCGCACGCCTGCTGTTTTTGGCCGCAGATGAGCTTGCGCAAGCAACCAGACAATCAAAACCTCATAAAAGTAATGAAAAACTTGCTATAATATAGACCGCAATGATTTATATAATTTAGTCATAATTGTTTTTATGAGGTAGAGATGATCACCGCATAAGCATTATCATTATCATGAACATCAATTTCAAAATAACTTCCAAATAACTCCACAATAAGTCTAGGTGAAAGGAAAAGCACCATCTGTGTTTGCTTTCTGTTGGAAAACTGACAGTCAGACATGAGAGAGGTCAAAAGTG
This sequence comes from Pygocentrus nattereri, assembly GCF_015220715.1. Classification (NCBI taxonomy): domain Eukaryota; kingdom Metazoa; phylum Chordata; class Actinopteri; order Characiformes; family Serrasalmidae; genus Pygocentrus; species Pygocentrus nattereri. Next base: position 37,477,232 of record NC_051217.1, on the reverse strand, counting down.
TGGAATCACTGTTTTCAATAGTAATTCAGTAACAGTGATGTTGTTCAACATACTTGCACAAAAGTATATTTTTTTTGGTTTCTATTTTTTTAAGTTAGTAAATTGTAGATGTATCCAGAGTGATGAACAGAGCCGTAGGTAATTTTATAATGAAAATAAAATTCACATCCAGAATGCCTTGTATTTCAAAAGCCTCAACATATAAATGTATTTTTACCATTTAGTGTGTTCACTCTTTGTCTTTATTGCAGCTTCCAGTGTTTTCAGAAAACTTGCTTTCATTTTCCCAAAAAAAAACTGCAGGGATGTTTTTACAAACCTCCAAAGTTCAGTACACATTGACTGTATTTTCTGCTTCTGATGATCCAAGTCATCCCAGAGTTCTGGGCTCTGGGATGGTCAGTCCGTTGTTTTGACAACACCTGCAGCTTCTTTGATTTCTTCTGTTTTGTTGCATTTTCTGCCACTAAGTGACACTTAGTGACACTTCGACATCATGTGGATTAAGTGGTGCAGATTGTTTCTGAAATTTGACAGAAATCTGAATTTTTTCAGAGCTGTGTGAACAGAAACATCTTATTTGATCTTATTTGAGTTTTTTTTCTTTTTCTTTTTTTTTTGTGGCTTGCATCTCGGTGTTTCCAGATCAGCTAACATGATGGTGAAAGGTGTGCATGCAGGTCCTTTCATGGATGAGTTGTGTTCGCACTAATGACAGATATGGGTCTCCTACAAATATGAACCACCACATCCAGAAAGATTGGATCTGAGTCAAGAATTGTCACCCCTCATTTATTTAAGTTCCAGTCAAAGCAGCTGTTTAGTGCAAGATGTTCAGTTTTCAGGGTCAGAAAAAAGCAAGAAACATTATAAATATTTAGTTTAAATGTCAAATATGTAAATATATCAGTATTTAATTTGTCCATTCTTACCTTTCTGCTCCCTACTTCCACAACGTCGTATCTCCATTTTTGTCATTTTTTAGTTTTTGGCATAATCTGAAGTTACCCATTGTTCTTTACATTGTTTGTAAATTTCATGATGAATGGACCAAAAGAAACAGCACAAAATTAAATGGAGAAAAGTCTGGTTCCTCTGGTTTACATTAAAAATAAAGTAGGTTTTTTCCTTCTCCTGTAAAGTTACCCTTTTGGAGATATGAGGTTTTGTTCCTACATATATACATACACACACTCACCAGCCACTTTATTAGGTACACCTGTTCAGTTCGTTGTTATCACAATAGCTAATCAGCCAATCACATGGCTGCAACTCAATAGGTGGTCAAGACAACTTGCTGAATTGCAGACCGAGCATCAGAATGGGGAAGAAAGGTGATTTAAGTGACTTTGAACGTGGCGTGGTTGTTGGTGCCAGACGGGCTGGTCTGAGTATTTCAGAAAAATTTCAGAAAACATCCAGTGAGCGGCAGTTGTGTGGATCGAAAATGCCTTGTTGATGTGAGAGGTCAGAGGAGAATGGGCAGACTGGTTCGAGATGATAGAAAGGCAACAGTAACTCAAATAACCAACCAAAATCTCTGAGGAACGTTTCCAACACCTTGTTGAAAGTCTGCCATGAAGAATTAAGTCAGTTCTGAAGGCAAAAGGGGGTCCAACCTTTTACTAGCAATGTGTACCTAATAAAGTGGCTGGTGAGTGTGTGTGTGTGTATATATAATTACATATCAAGAATGAGAAAGACAAAGGAAAATAACTAGAGACACAGAGAGAACACTTAACAACCACCTGGAAGATCTGTCAGACACCAACACTGTCCGCATCAGATAAACAGCACTTAAAGCTTTCATCTTTGAGAGACAGGAAAAAATCAAGCTGCTTCAGATCTGAAAACATCCACAGGTGTTTCTGTCGATCCTTCCACTGTGATAAGATGACTCAGCGCTATGGGTCTGAAAGGATGATTAGCTGTACTAGGAAAAGGAAACAGATCTGTAATGTGGAGTAAGGTTTTATGGATTGATGACTCTAAATTTGTAATTGATCTAACTTCATCTTAAGAAGCATACAATGCAACCAACTTCTAAGACTGAAAATTGTAAGCATGGAAAAATATCCCTGCATATTTCTTTGAAAATCTGAAAGCAAAAAAAGTCTTCTGGAAAGAAAGGAGGCTGTGGTGGAATGAAGGCAAATGGTGGATACTGAAAAAAAAAAAAAAAAAAAAAACATATATATATATATATAGTTGTTGAGGCTTCTGTGTCGCTTCTGTATGTTTTCTGATGATAAATATGTACTGAATCGCCGTTTGGACACATGAAAGAGCGGCCTCTAACTTTTGCACAGTTTGTGTATGACCATAAGGAATTTGAGATTCATGTCGTTTCTCAGATAACTGCAAATGAGAGAGAGAGAGAAAGAAAGAGAGCACATGACAGAGTGCGATAATCTGCTCATTTCCAGAAGATCTTTGTGCCTCACTTCAAATGGCCGAGCACTTCTCTGACGGATCGAGAAATACTGGCTAATCTTCTCAGGCTGTTGGGAGCCACTTTGAAGGCAGACGTGGCTGGAATCCCTGTCCAGTCGTTTGATTGCCTGGCCGTTTGATACAGCCCCCTTCTATTCACGGCTATCACGTTACCATCAAACCAATCGCTGCATTAGTCACGGAAAGCTTGCTGAAGTTGCCAGAAGACCCTCGGCCGCCTCTAGGGGAGCTAAGAACTGCCGCAATAGGATTACCTTTTCCTGTATAGATAAATGGTGATAGGATTCGATGGGAGGTCTGCGATTACAGGCCGTCTGGGAAGACAGAGTCATGTAACCCCCTTTGATATGTCACGCCAGCTTCGCTGATTATGCAGTGATTAGATGGACATCTGGACCATGGAGGGCCACCCACTGGCTTTTATGTGTCGTACAACAGGTGACTTCAGGATTGGTGTTGGGATCCTCTTCACTGCCAGTTGAACATAGCTACCTTTATTTTGACAGACGGCACAAAGGACATGGCTGGGTCTAATTACTGTTACATTCATTCACAATTGTGGTTTCATTTGGTCATTGGCAGCTGGTTCAATTGGTCATTTGCAGCCGGTTCCAATAACTGTTCCAAGGCCTTGCAAGCGCTGTCATTTTTTGTAGTGCTGTACTGATCGTTTACAGTGATTTACATGTTCTCTGTGTGTGTTTTTATATGTTTCAGGTTGGACCTGGCTCAGTCTCTGGGACTCACTCAACTCCAGGTTAAGACCTGGTACCAGAACAGACGCATGAAGTGGAAGAAAATGGTAAGTGTAACGATGAACTAAGAATTGTGTGATAGTCTGCAGAAACCCTACACATGATGAAGTTTTGACTATATTGGCCATTTTATGCTTCTTAAAGAACTCTCTCGAGCAGCCAGAAGGTCGCAGGTTCAAATCCCAGGACTGATTGGGTATTCCTGGCTGTGCTCTTGGACAAAGCACTCAGCCCTCCACTGCCCCAAACAGTGCTGCTCTGCTGGCAACTCTGTGCTACTCTGCAAAATGACATATGATCAATAAAGCATATCCATGTCCATCAGTTTTGAAGGGTATTTTAAAGTCTACCAGCTCTAAAAAGCCAAAACTGAGAAAATCACATGGAACTGCATTCTATTAAGGTTCTATTTTATCAGGAGGCAGCAGAGGACAATTTAGTGGAATTTAAACTTCTGTTGTTCTATTTATGAACCTATGGATATTGTCCTATATAAAGAGAGTGCCTATATTTTACATTACGTAAAAAATTGACAATGTATTAACCAATAGAAACGCTCTAGAACTACTTAGAAAAACACCTGTGTATATTACCTGACATTAAGAGTTAAGGAAATGTTTGCCTTCTCCTTGAAAGTTACTGTTTCGCTGTTATTTTTTGGATGTTTTTGAATAAACAATAATGTCAAGCTGTTAGCTTAATGTATGTCAGTTGGGTAGCCAGCTTCAAACACTGATTCACTTTCCATTAAAAATATAGTTTTACTGAAAATATTACTTTACTTGACTGATAACCTAGTGGTCTGCTTTCGGTAACACTTTACTGTAGGGTGCTGTTCATAAGGCTACATGATGCCTGCATAAGCTTGTCATGACAACTGACAAACCCTTTGTAAATGTTTATAAATGCTTATTCCAACAGATGTCTTTTTCTATAAAGGTTACATTTACCATTTTTGAACAAAGTTAGCCAAAGTAGCCTTAATGAGAGATAGTGCCTATTGGAATAAGCATTCATAAACAGATATGTAGGGTTATGTCAGTTGTCATGACAAGCTTATGTAGGTGTCATGTAGCCTTATGAACAGCATAAAGTAAAGTGTTACCCTTCTTTATCGGTTTTGGTGAAAGGCTCAGAGAAGCGAGAGTGACTCTGATGTTAAAAAGGCTAACCTGATGCACTTCACCTCACCTATGAATTACCTGTTATATTTAAAAGATAATAAAGTCAAGCTTTGCATTGTAAAAGCTCTTTTTTGACTGGGTCTTTTACACTTGATCTTTTCTGCAAAATAGATCCGACAGATTGGAGGTTTATATTCACATTTCTTAACGCTGCGTACCTTTGACTTGGCAATAAAATGGACCACCAAGCTGCAGTAGCTATTTGGAAGCAGAGATTCTGGAACATATCATTAAAAATCCATTAAACAGTTTTTAACCTGCTCTCCTCAGAATGCTCTCCATTCATCATATATATTGTCAAGCTAGCTGTAGCCTAGAGGCGCTGCGCTTAAAAGTGTAACATGAGTGATGATTTAGGGGACACTGCAGGTCTGCGTCAGTGTGGCCACTTCCTCGGCCAAGAACAAAAGCTCTGCAGCTTGTTCTTGTAGGAGATTAATGGCCGTAATAGCCCAGCCCCTCTGGGCCACACATCTTCCCTTAATCACTGTAATAACCACATTGGCCTTTGACCCAGGCTTACATTTATCAAGGCCTCGTTTAACCTCTTAAACTCTATAGGCCTGTGGGTGGGTTCAAACTTCTTTCCTCACTCTCAGAACTACATAACAAATTATTTGGTAAACCATTCTGCTTTTTACCATTGTCTTCTCACTTTCACCATCAAAATAATCAGCTTGATGTTAGCCCCTTAAATGGTCAGGGCCCATCGGTGAGCCCAACGTTTTAATCCACACTTGTGTAAGTTAAAAATAGTGCAACCAGCTCAAAGTCCCTATAGGGTTTTTTTAGGGGTTAACCTGTGTGTTTTTCAGTGTTTTGCATGTGCTATATCTGCACTGTACTGTCAATAGTACTGTGCTTCTCGTACAATACGCAGTAGCCTTTAGTCGGCTGCAGTAGTCTTTCTACACTTCGTTCATTGAATTAAGCATGTGCTTTGACCAAGATGTAAAATGTGAGCTCTTTACTGCCCTCTGGTGGAGTGCAGACATCTCACAGTTTATTATAAGAGTCTGTAACATTAGCAAGAAGCTAATTTTTTTGGTAATGTTTTATTTAAATCCTGCTACATAACCATGCTGTGAACATGCCATATGCTGTCATGAGTTATGACGGCCAACATTACGGCAGCTATTAAAACAATTACCAGTTATGGTAACGTGAAAGGTGTTATTACTCAACAAAATCTGTCATGGCAAGTCATTCCATTCTCATGACATCTGCTATGACATGTTTATAGCATGGTAATGGCAATGTTATGTGTCACCTACATTGACTATTTGAAAATATATGTCTGGTATATATGTGTTGATTCAGGTGCTAAAAGGAGGACATGAAGCCCCCACCAAGCCCAAAGGCAGACCCAAGAAAAACTCCATCCCTACCACGGAGGAGATTGAGGCAGAGGAGCGGCGGCTGGCTCGGATGGCAGAGGAGGCACAACTGAGGTCCGAAGCTCAAGTCCAAGCCCAGGCTCAGCTCCAAGCCCAGGGAGAAGCCTTCCAGTCGCAGCCCCAAGACCTGAGCACGAGCAGCGGGATGAGCGAACCCCTCCACCCCCTGCCTCTGGAGGCCTCAGGTCGGGAAGAGGCGACCCAGTTATCGTCAGAGACTATGACAACCAGCTAAACGTGGTTAGCCTCCACAACGCAAAGACTGAGAGTGCACCAAAAGCACTTAGTGCCTCTGATCACCGTAGCTCAAAAGACCTGAACTGGGCAAGGCCTGCTTTGGGCTGAATGGGCCGAGGTGCTGTGAGTCACTCTGCAACATCGCTTCTGTGGTTCAGCTGCCATTCTGAGACTTTCTGAGTTCAGTATTTTATGATCAGCTGTGCACGGCCAAATGCACTTTGACAAAATTGCATCACAGAGGCAGTTGCACATTACCCTAACACTAGTACTCCGTGTTCCAAATGGACAAACAGTAAGCGCTTATTTTTATTTTTTATTTTCCCGAGCGATTTCCTCCCTTACATCATAATTGCTGCCTGTTTTATTGCCTGTGTTGAATACGGTCTGTCTGCGTACTGCGGCGTCTTGTTCTCTGCCAAAGATCGTATATCTGAAATGCTGAAATGCCCTCGGAGGTAATAGTGCCTTTTTGTCTCATGTTTAAAAGCTTTTCCCATTAAATGCCAAAAAAGAGTCAAGTACTGAACACAGGTGTACACTTGTACAGTGTTTTATTTTTCTACATGAGGAAATATGGCTTTTTAAAGCAAGCTTGGCAAGGATGGGCACAGGCTTGTTATTACTCTTATTAACTGCTATTAAAAGTGCTATTTTTAAACTTTCCAAAGAACATTTTCTGTATTATCAAGCTAAGACGCTGGTTCTGTTTTCATAAGATTGAATTTGCTTTACTTACTTTTGTGTGCATGACCACCTTCCCAGTCTTTATATATGAATATTTGGAACTGTATTTATTACTTGTGCAGAGTCGACATTGCTTCATGCTGAATGTATGAAACCGAAGTGTTCGTATTCCGTGAGGTTTATGAAAGCGTTGAGCTCGATCCTTTCCTCTCTTTGTTGTGTGGCCTGGCTGATTTCAGTCTACAGTCAAATCAGCACTACTGAGGCGAAACCTCATATAACTATTTTTGTCATTTTGAATTTTTTGACATCATTTGAAAAAGCCAGTTTATGTCTTGTCAAAAATGTCATGATGAATAGACCAACAGAAATAGTCCACAATCTCTATTAACGTCATTTAAAAGTTGTGAAAGTTTTTCCTTGTTCTGTAAAGTCCCGTTTTTTTGGAGATGTAAGGGTTTGTTCTGTCAGTCAAGGCAAAAATGACATCCCATAGACTTCAATGTAATCCAATAGAACTGTATTCAGGTTTTGCACAACTGCAAACATAAAATGCATCAGTACCCACAAGATTAAGTGTGGAGCTGGAAAATTGTCTAAGACCATTACCTGTTTTAATGAGGTCCTACGTCTAAAATAACAGCACAACTGTTAGAGATTATTGTGTAGCTACATTAGTCATATATTACAGACTTTAAAAAACAGCTTCTCTCTCTGATAGAACTTTTCATGTTCCATAGAAGCTTAATGGAGGTCATTTTTGCACTGCATAGTAGTTTAGAATGCAGTGCTGTGCAAAACTCAGAGACCACCCTAAGCGCAAGTTATTCATTTTGCAGCACCGGGAAAATAAGCAGAAAACATATATTTAACAGAAGTCTAAACAGATAAATATCACTGTTGTTGGAAGAAAACCTCATATCTCCAAAATTGTAAATTTACAGGAGAAGGAAAAAACCTACTTTACTTTTAATGCAAGTGAATGAAACCAGAGTATTTTTCCAAGTAATTTTGGATTCTTTTGGTCCAATCATCATGAAATTTACACACAATGTAAAGGACAACAGACATTTTCAAATTATGTCAAAAACTGTCAAAAATGGAGATACAAGGTTTCGTTTCCGACATCTGCGATATAGATTTTTTTGTATATAGATTGTTACCCTTTGCTTGTAGAACAGCTTTGGATATTCCAGGGTTTTTCCAAAGAAATCTGCAGGGATATTTTTCCACACCTCCGAAGTTCAGTCTTAGAAGTTGGTTAGATTTTCTTCTTTTCATGATCCAAGTCATGCCAGAAGTCTGGCCACTGGATAGGCCAGTCCGTTGCTCTGAGGACTCCAGCAGCTTCTTTTTAGTCTGTTTCCTTTCCTCCCATCCTTTCACACCCATAGTATTAAGTTGTCTTCTCACAGTGGACGGATGGATAGAAACACCGGGGGAATTTTCCAGATCTGAAGCTAGGGTAGAGCTTGATTTCTTCTTCACTCAAAGATGAAAGCTGGGCGTCTACCAGGTCTTGCATGGTTGTTAGGAGTCTCATTTTCTCTATAAATTCAATACTGTTTGAACTCCAGTTTTGGATATTAAACAAATGAATGGTGGTCTCTGGCTTTTGCACCGTGATGTATGTCTTTTGAACTTTATTTTAAGCATTGAAATGTTTCTTTAATCGCTTAAAGAAAGTGTTTAAACCTGTTGGAGATGTGGAGAGCTGCATAAATCACTGTGGGTGTCAGGCAAAAGTAAGAAACTGACAAACACTAAAATGTGTGGGAGACGCTGGAGCCTGGGGCGGAGCAGCACACGCCTCCAGCCCGCTGACTGACAGTCTATAAACCCAAAGCCGTTGCAGCTCTTTCCAGTCTGCATGCCACACAGCGTCCATTGTTCTACTCATTTCTGCTTTTGCTAAAAGCTATAAAGCTGTTGTTGTTGTTTTTTTTCTCCTTACAATATGTTTGAAAAAAACACATGTACATAAACATACATATATGGAAACTGATTGATATAAAATATTGATTGATATGAATCCTGCTGCACATACTAAGTATTTCTGGGAGAGCGACGGATGTACTTTTATTATTTTTTCGTTTTGGAAAAGTGGACTATGTTTGCTAAATCTTTTTCCCTTTTAACCAAAGTTTGTGTCATTTCCACCTTGAGTGTGTGTTTTTGCATATTTAATGCATTTAATAAAGAAGACATTCAACTACGTTGGTTGGGGTCATTCACAGGTAGGTGTCACCTCTGATGGAATTTCATTTGACTTCTTCAGCTTGAGGTGACAAGACAAATGTGGTGTTGAGACGATGGAAGGTGTCTTGTTCAAGACATGAAGCTTTAGGCAAAGCTTCCACTGTCAGAGAATCTCACGCTAGCTTAACTCTTTGGTCCATATGGACCTTGTGTTTCACTTGGCGTTAGCAGGTTCATGCTAAGAAAGCCAGATGGGTCAATTCATGCCAACTCACCAGGGCCCTGTCCAGTCACATCAAGGATTTCCTAAAAAATTCAAGCCAAAACTTGAGTTTAATTTATTGAGCTATGCTACATTTGACTTTGCATTTTTGTTATTGAATTCAGTTTCTCCATTAGCTGGTGCTCCTTCTATCACACAGTCCCATCAGGTTCTGCACAGTATCTAAAATATTGAGTTGAGCTGAAATATTGGCTTGATATAAAGACAACACTAAAAATAACATTGCACTTTAAATCTAGTGGCTTTGTGTTAATAAATGCCCACAAATAGTTCATTTATTAGGTGGTCTAGTTTTATATATATATATATATATATATATATATATATATATATATATATATATATATATATATACATATATATATATACATATATACATATATATATATTCATAACTAAAAAGCTAATTGGAGCACAGCTTTAAAATGTTGTGTGACATTATTAATGAATTTAAGGTTGTTGAATGACTTTTTTGGAAATGACATGGCTTGATGGATCTAGCTGTGTTGCTGTGGATGTAACTCATGTGGATGTAATGTAACTCATTAATTTAATGCAATTTAGAACCTGCTGGGCAAAACTTGTAGCTGAGCACAACTTTGAATATTTTTATTTGATTTTATTTTTTTTAGTAATTTTTCATGGAAATCCTGATGTTGTGGAAGAAGTCCATGGAAGAGTTTCCATGGAATGACCCAAATGCAATTTTTCCTGAAATCAGTTCAGCAATTTCTCAATTTTGAGAAATTCCTCACGAAAAAAAATCACATCTGTCATTTTGCATAGTTGTATGAATAAAATTGAAGTTTTGGTTGAGTTTTCCACAGAAATCCAAAACACGATTGGATAGATCCTGCGGAATGATCTAAATGCACTTTTCCCAACCTGAGACAGTTAATTTAATGCATTTTAGAACCTGATGATCTAAACAAGTTGTAGGTGAGTTGGACTGTATTAACTCAAATGCAGTTTTTCCATCTCAAAACCAGTTGATGTAATGCAGTTGAAAGTCTAACGAGGCAAACTTAAAAAATGAATATCTAAAAAACTAACCTGAGCACAGCTTTGACATTTTGCACGGTTGCATGAATGAAGTTTATTAATTATTGTTTCTGCTTGAATTTCTTCCATGATATGATCGGATCTAGATCATAGGTGAGCAGGATTGGGATGGCGCAGGTGCCCTTTTTTCTGAACAGACATTTCATTCATAAAATAATTGAGAACTGGGATGGTTTTGTGCATGAAGACAAGCCAGCAGAAACTCGACGTTTATGAATAATCCTTTGTGCTCTGACACTAATAAATCATTCACTTTGTGCTGCAAATGCAGCACAACCTGTTCAATTGACAAATAAACAGATGACAATGTTGAGCCATTTTTGTCTTGCCTCACGCTTCCTCTACGCTGACCTATTTTAAACCCGAAAGCCGCGCAGTGAGCCCATCCAACAGGTTTGAAGTGTGTAAGGTGCATTTGTGTGGGCTGGTGGCACTCATGGATGATTGCTAAAGTAAACACTGCTAACAGTAAGGCAGGCACAGTGCACTTCTACACCTTGTGCAAACATACTGGGCATGCTTTCAGGCACATGTAATTAATGGTTGCACTTCTATAAGCTGCAGCAGAATGTTGGGTCCGGATACTTTGTGCTGATTGAAATAAAGCATTAACATGTACCTGTGTGCATGTAGGCATCTATGCAAACGTGTGCATATGGTCTACATACAATATATTTGTGTATATCTCCGTATGCATGCATACGTGTTTCCCATTAGGAGTGGGGGTGGGAGTGGAGAGGCTAAAGGTAGAAAGGGCAGGGTAAAAGCAGCCCTGAGGCAAGTAAAGGCAGGTAAGGTCACGTAAAGGTACAAAGACAGGAAAATGGGAAAGAAGCAATACATAAATGTCACCAAAAAACACTCAGGAAAATTTAACTGTTTAGATGGCTTGTTTTTATCCACAGGTGCAGAAATCTTAAAAGCATGTTCCTTTGCAGAAGACCAAGATCAAGACTTCTCAGACTTCCGCATCTGATCCTATAGAAGTAGCGTTGGCTAAACACTGGATACACTGTATCGATTCAATAACATATTCCATTATAATGCTTAAAAAAGCAATGCATTTAGAATGACTTGAATTAGAAAACTCAGGTGTTCAGATAAATAACTCATCACATTGATTTATCAGTCTACTCAGGCATTAGCTGAGCTCAGTATCACTGAGATTAATAACTGATCACATTGATTTATCAGTCTACTCAGGCTTTAGCAGAGCTCAGTATCACTGAGATTAATAACTGATCACATTGGTTTATCAGTCTACACAGGCTTTAGCAGAGCTCAGTATCACTGAGATTAATAACTGATCACATTGATTTATCAGTCTACTCAGGCTTTAGCAGAGCTCAGTAACACTGAGATTAATAACTGATCATCACATTGATTTATCAGTCTACTCAGACTTTAGCTGAGCTCAGTAACGCTGAGATTAATAACTGATCACATTGATTTATCAGTCTACTCAGGCTTTAGCAGAGCTCAGTATCACTGAGATTAATAACTGATCACATTGGTTTATCAGTCTACACAGGCTTTAGCAGAGCTCAGTATCACTGAGATTAATAACTGATCACATTGGTTTATCAGTCTACTCAGGCGTTAGCAGAGCTCAGTAACACTGAGATTAATAACTGATCATCACATTGATTTATCAGTCTACTCAGACTTTAGCAGAGCTCAGTAACACTGAGATTATAACTGATCACATTGATTTATCAGTCTACTCAGGCTTTAGCAGAGCTCAGTAACACTGAGATTAATAACCGATCACATTGATTTATCAGTCTACTCAGGCTTTAGCAGAGCTCAGTAACACTGAGATTAATAACTGATCATCACATTGATTTATCAGTCCACTCAGGCTTTAGCAGAGCTCAGTAACACTGAGATTAATAACTGATCATCACATTGATTTATCAGTCCACTCAGGCTTTAGCAGAGCTCAGTAACACTGAGATTAATAACTGATCATCACATTGATTTATCAGTCCACTCAGGCTTTAGCAGAGCCCAGTAACACTGAGATTAATAACTGATCATCACATTGATTTATCAGTCTACTCAGGCTTTAGCAGAGCTCAGTATCACTGAGATTAATAACTGATCACATTGGTTTATCAGTCTACTCAGGCTTTAGCAGAGCTCAGTAACACTGAGATTAATAACTGATCACATTGATTTATCAGTCTACACAGGCTTTAGCAGAGCTCAGTAACACTGAGATTAATAACATCACACTGGTTTATCAGTCTACTCAGGCTTTAGCAGAGCTCAGTAACACTGAGATTAATAACTGATCACATTGATTTATCAGTCTACTCAGGCTTTAGCAGAGCTCAGTAACACTGAGATTAATAACATCACACTGGTTTATCAGTCTACTCAGGCTTCAGTAGGAATTTCATTGTAAAAAAAAAAGTCATTTTTAGAGTTTGTCTAATGAGTGTATTTGCAGTGCATTGATTTTAAATAGTTAACATTGGATAGTGTTTTTTTTTTGTTAAAACCTAATAACTTAGTGAGTAAATATTTGAAAACTGTTTTTCTAAATAAATGAAAAAAGCAATTGTTCTTAATATTACCTTTTAACACTGCTACATGGACCAAATACAGATACTGAATTTCTGCATCCATACATTATAAATATTTTTGTAGGCAAAGGTTCCTGCCACAGTCAATTTACATGTTTTGTTGATTCCTTTACCTAGAACATTTTAAGATATATCTGTTTATTTGCTGAACTGATCGAAACTCAGTAAATAAGTGAAATTGTACACTAAATTGCTCGAAAAAAAAAAGTATTTCACTTCAATTTTCACTTAGAAAATCACCAACCTTTTTTTTATTTTCAAATTTTTGCAGGCAACTGTACACTTCCAAGCTACCGGTAGTGAACTAATAGATTTCTACCATTCCATAGACAGTTGCATGGAATTCTAAGGAACGCCTCCCACATGTGAAGTCATGTGCTATGAGCTGCATTTGTTCTGCAAAGATCAACAGAGAATACTTTACAACAAACCTCACAACAAAACAACCCTGTAAAACTGTGATTGGCTTTCCGCAGCGGAAGGAGTCAGGCGCAGTACAGCAGGACATTACAAACAGCTATAAAAACAGAGCCGGTATCTGCATGCATGGGCCAAGAGACAAAGAGAGAGAAAGTGAGAGAGAAAGAGATGGACAGCAAGTCGACGTGGTGACAACTGCCAACCCTAACAAGCCATCGGCAGCTCAGCTTTTGTTGATTTTGGCCTTGTTTCGATGCCTGAGGCTCAGAGACTGAGCTGCAAATAAACTACTGCTGACTTCACCGCAGGGCCGTGTCCTTAGCGATGGTTTCATCCTCATGGCCATCGAGAAGCTAGAGCTCAATGCATTTGGTACAGAAAGAGGAGAAGACAATTCTCACCATGCTTGCTCATATTAGCCTGTGTTCGGGCCTTTCAAGCACAGCATTGCTACTGGTGAGACGGGTGTACTGAGGATTACTTGGTTGGTAATTGAATAGCGTTAGTTTAAGATAAAATTAGTAGGGATACACCAGCGTGGGTCAGTGCTGATATCCGATATTTTTCATGTAATTATCTGACCATAAAATGGAGAAATCTGGACAGTGTAAATTATTAAATAAATAATATAGTATCCCAGGGTCACGAATATTTTGTAATAATTCTACAACAATAGGAAATCCTCCAAGCCTTCTAGGCCTTCAAAGAAGCCCTAAAGATTTCTCTTTATTAAAAATGCATGTCTGTAATTTTTAGCTCATATTCATTCAATAGAATCATGCCTGCATTCAAGTCTCGGGAGGCAAACAAAAGGGTTAAATTCCTAAAATGCCCAAGAGAAATTTGCTATCTAGGTAGATATAGCTTAGCCAGCTCTCCTATTGGTTAGAATTTGAAATGCAGAAACTAACTAAAGTCCTAAAACCTTAGGTTAACTATGACCATGATTACAAATTGACAGAGGAATCAACTGGTTTGATTTCCAATGGATGGGAGCAATTTTATGAGAAAAACTAACACTGCAGGCTTTCTGGAAGTCCCTGCTTCCCCTCACCACCTCTGCAGAGACAACCAAGTCAGTATGTTTGTCTACAATCAAACATTTCACACCAAACCACTTCTTAACAATAAAAATGAAAGAAATGAACTACAACTGGTATCTAGCCAAATGGTTCACCTTTGTTTAATGCCATTAGCAACAGATTTTCATCACTGGTAGTGGAGAGTGAAGACCTAATACATTTTGGTTTTTAATTAAAAATGTGAAAAGTATTTGTTTTTCTTATGGTTTCAGCGCATTCTGTTTATGAACAGTTTAACAAATGAAGCTCTGCTCTTTATCAAATCAGAAAAGATCCACTCATGTATCTGTTCATCTTCCCACTGTGAGGAAGGGCTTGTCACATTATCTTGTGGTGGGGAGCTCGTTTTTAGTGTCATGCACTGGAGTGGGAAGTTAACCAGCACAGTGCGGACAGGAGCAGAATAACCATGAATATCGATAGTAACTCTTGCTAGGATGAAGCAGTCTGAACGAAACAATGTGCAATGTGCTCCCCAGTATATGGAGCTTTGAACAAGCCAGGATGCCCCTGCACCAGAGCAATGAAGTAGGCACTGGACAGCTGTCATGACGCTTAACCTCTGTTTGAAACTTCGGGGTGCCTACCCTCGTACCCCTTCATGTGTCTGGCAGAAAACGGAGATCACTTCCAGCACTGCATGTAATGCAATCGATTACACATACATCAATATATGTAGCATATTTTTTTGGTAGATAGCTTCATCCTCATGGGAGTTACAACAGAATTTTGAGTGAATGTCCCTGTACAAATAATATTTCAGTGCAGAATAACAAAAACTAATAAACTCCTTTTAAGTAATTGTGAAACAAACCATAACATGAATTACTTTCATGTAGCCTTCACAAATGGCCAAACTGTCAGACAGTCAGACAGCCACAGATGTGAAAAGTGCTTTTAATAAATGTGAATATGTGACAAAGTCAAATAAACGCAAGTCTGGTGTGTAGCAAACACCATCAACCATGACTAACACTACTATACAGGACTGCGGACTAAACAGGACTAAACATTTAGGCTGTGAGTGAGAGCAGGACAAATAATGCAGGTATTCTGTAGGATTGGGATGAAATCTTGGCCTTGTGATTGTGTTTTAATAAATAAATAAATGAAGTATGACCTCCTGTTCAGTACACGGTGAGTAGTGTAGGTATGAGTGAGGCACATGTAAAGAGATAGAGGCCTTGTGATTGTGTGTTAATAAATAAATAAATAAATAAATGAAGTTTGACCTCCTGTTCAGTACACAGTGAGTAGTGTAGGCATGAGTGAGGCACATGTAAAGAGATAGAGGCTTTGTGATTGTGTTTTGGCATGGCAGGCCATGGCAGGCCCATGGCATTCTGGGTAATTGTTGTGTGGTGCGGTAAGGGATGGGTTATGGAAACACCCTGCAGGTAGAGCAGCCCTAATTGGAGAGGCTGTAATTTTCTCTCCCGGGCCCCTAAGTTCAGGCCAGGGTCAGGCAAGGTGCTGTAACATCAAACCCTCTCCACCCCACCCCCACCCCAAACCCTGAGCTCCGAACGCTCCATCCGTTGCACACCTTCGCCTGTCAGCTTAACTCGCACTCAGGCAGTTACAGAAAGGAAAGAAAAACTCACCCCTAACATCCTCCCTCTACCTCTGTTATGACAAGAGAAGTGCTTTCTGCATTCCACAAGCTGAAATCACCATCCAGAGAGGAGGATCCTCCCTCAAACCGCATGTACAATGACCCCCTTGTTTTCCACCGCAGAGGATGAAAACCTATCATTACCATAAACACGAACATAAACTAAGTCCAAGTTTTCTGTGCTACAGCCAGGCTGCACCTGAAGCAGTAGATTATGTTGGAGAAAACATATCAGTGATTGTGTGTTTATGATAGTTTATACATGTGTTGTTAGGTAGTTACAATCTGAGCTGTTCTAATTATTCATTTAAGTTTGTTTAAATCACTTCTGTCAGAACAATACCTCATATCTCCAAAATAATAACTCTTTACAGGAGAAGACCTATTTTATTTTCAATGTAAGTCAATGTAACCAGACCTTTTTCCTAAGTCATTTTTTTCTAAGTAATTTTGGTCCTTTCATCATGAAGCACACACACACACACACACACACACACACACACACACACACACACACACACACACACATATATATATATATATATATATATATATATATATATATATTATAACAGTGATAAGTTATATAAAAGATATTACTTTTCACTGCTATAATAACCAAAGAACTACTGGGTGGAATTACTGGTTCCCAGTGGCAACGATAAGCAAACTAAAAGAGCAAGAAAGGAGAAATAATACATATAAATGCATATAAAAATGGTCAAAAATATGTCTAACATTTTCAATATAAGTCCAAGATCATGAGAAACACTACTTTTTGCTGATCTTTATATCTTTATAAAGATATAATTCTGTTAGGTAGAATGTTTTAATTCATTCCTTTTTTAATCTTTATTCTTTGTTTATATTTCTCTACTCATATTAAAAGACACAGCAAATCTCAAAGTACAACTAAAGAAGACGGATTGACAGTTATTCCCATAAGATTTCCAAGAACGATGTGCAGTAAAATCTGCATGTCAGGCTATGTCATGAAATGAAATCATTATCAGTGTCAGTGTTTTTCCCCTCCTAAAGATCTAATTACTACCCTCTCCATACGGCCAGATTTCCTCTCGGCTTTGAAGCCACGGCTCTGAAATAAATTCTCCTTGACATCATCTGTGGGGGAGGCCCAATCAATTTGATTGTCTTTGAATCCCTTCCTATCATTAACCAATCAGTAGCTGGGATGGCAATTGATCTCCTTCCACCGACACCTCAGTAATAGTGGCTTAATGCCGTTCTGCTTCAGCAGCTGCTGCCTTGTATTTGGGAGCTTGAGCTAATGTATTTAAAGTAGCAATTAGCCTCCCACCAGCCGCCCCCCACTTGCCTCAGCTAACGCTGAGGCGCAGGTCAACGTGCTGCCAGGCGGCTGCCTCCTACACACACATGCACACACTTGCGGGCTTCCTTGCATCATGAATCAGTTTTTCTGCTGTCGTTTAGACCATTTCAGAGGAATTGCCAAGGAGGTCAGCGATAACAGGCACCAGGGTTTGGAATGACTGAGAAAGAAACTCCAAAGAGCTACATTATTTTGTTTAAAGTGATGATAAGTTCTAGATTTCAAACAAATTGTAGATATCAACTGAATAAGATTTGGTGCAGTGTACTTCTTTAGTGGTGTAAAATAAAATGATGATATGTACCAATAGCAAAACTAGTGACGGGTTCTAGCCTATTCATTGTTTGCACAATCATTAGGCAAGTCTTATTTTTGAGGATTATTTTTATTAATGACCAACTACTGTTCTCTCGGTTAATCTAAAATGTTAATAAACCTCAAACATGAATGTTTAAGAAAAATAAAGTGAAGTTTTATTTTTCTTAGGAGGGAATATCTATATGCTGCGATGGACTGGCGACCTGTCCAGGGTGTATCCTGCCTTCCGCCCGATGACCACTGGGATAGGCTCCGGCACCCCCCCGCGACCCTGACGGAGAAGCGGCTTAGAAAATGGATGGATGGATGGATGGAATATCTATATGTGCACATTTATTGGGCAACTATAACAGTGCAGAATTATTATGCAGCTAAATGAAAAACCCACATTTTCCCATCTCACTTTATTTTCATCTGTTCAAGGGAGAATTATAAACAAACAACTCAAAGCTTTCCAATGAACATTTCTGACATAAAAAAAAAATAGTGACCAATATAGCCACCCTTCTTTTCAATAACAGTGATAAGCCTTCCATTCATGGAGTCTGTCAGTTTCTTGATCTGCTGACGATCAACCTTTTGTGCAACAGCAGCCACAGCCTCCCAGACCCTGTTCAGACAGGTGTACTGTTTTCCTTCACTGTAAATCTCCCGTTTAAGAATTGCCCACAAGTTCTCAGTTGGGTTGAGGTCAGGTGAGGAAGGGGGCCATGTCATAAGTTTTTCATCTTTAATGCCTTTACTGGCGAGCCATGCAGAGGAGTACTTGGATGCATGTGATGGAGCATTGTCCTGCATAAAAATCTTTTTGAAAGATGCAGATTCTTCCTGTACCACTGCTTAAAGAAAGTGTCTTCTAAAAACTGGCAGTAGGCTTGGGAGTTAATTTTGAGACCATCTTCAACCCGAAAAGGTCCAGCCAGCTCATCTTTAATAATACCAGCCCATACCAGTACCCCACCTCCACCTTGCTGGCGTCTGACTCGAAGTGGAGCTCCGTCCCGTTACTGATCCAGCCACGGGCCCGTCCATCTGGTCCGTCAAGAGTCACTCTCATTTAAACAGTCCATAAAACCTTTGAAAAATCTGATTCTTCTTGGACCAGTCTAGACACTTCAGCTTATGTGTCTTGTTCAGTGGTGGTCGGGTTTCAGCCTTCCTTACCTTGGCCGTTTCTCTGAGCGCTGAACATCTTATACTTCTTGATACTCCAGCTAGGTTGCAGTTCTGGAATATGACAGAACTGGAAGATAATGGGTTCCTGGTAGCTTCACGCTTGATTCTTATCAAATCTTTGGCAGTTCATTTGCATCTTTTTTTCTCAGCACGTTTCTTGCGACCCTGTTGACTATTTGCAACAAAACGTTTGATGGTTCTGTGATCACGCCCCAATATCTTAGCAATTTCAAGAGTTCTGCATCCCTCTGAGAGACTTTTGGTCATTTTTGACTTTTCAGAGTCAGTTCAATCTTTTTTTTGGCCCATTTTGCCTAAAGAAAAAAGCTGCCTAATAATTATGCACACCTTGGTATAGGGTGTTGACCTCCTTAGGCCACACCCTCCCTCATTACACAGATACACATCACCTGCTATGCTTAAATCCATTAAGGATTCAAGTTTATCCAGCTTGGAGTTAGAAAATATGCCTAAAAATGATAATATGGTCAAAATACTCACTTGCCTAATAATTGTGCACACAGTGTACGCTAATAAAGAACACAGAGACCTCAAATATGTGGAAAGACGCAAACACATTCAAAACCTCACTGTAATATCACACATTTAAGCATTAAGTGAGTAAGTATTTTACAGGAATAATACTGTAATAATTAGTAATAATTAGTGCACATTTTATAACAAATACATGATGAAGTTTACAAGTAATTCTAATTTAAAAGTACTGAGTACAAGAATGTGTTGCCATTATTTTACTACTAAAATGACAAGTATAATTTATTAACAATGAGAAAATCACATTTAATTTGTTGTTAGTTAATCCCTAAAATACTACAGATTCACAATAGGATGTTTGTCTGAGCTTTCTTTTTCTTATATGCATGAGTTAATATATTAGCTCACAGTAACTGTTCTTCACTGGTGGGGACCCCTATGGACCCTCACAGAGCAGGTACTTGGTACTCAGTTATTTGGGTGGTGGATCCTTTTTTAGCACTTCAGTAGCACTGATGTGGTGCTGTGTTAATGTGTGTTGCCTGGTCTGAGTGGATTAGACACAACAGTGCTGCTGGAGTTCTTAATCTCGTCAGTGTCACTGCTGGACTGAGAATAGTAGCAGAGTCCTGTGGGCAACATCCTGTGACCACTGATGAAGGACTAGAGGATGACCAACACAAACTGTGCAGCAGCAGATGAGCTATCCTCTCTGACTTTACATCTACAAGGTGGACCAACAAGGTAGGAGTATCTAATAGAGTGGACAGTGAGTGGAAACTGCTGTGTCTGATCCACCCAGACCAGTGCAACACACACTAACACACAACGCAAATAGTACCTGCTCTGTGAGGGTCCATGGGGGTCCTGACCACTGAAGAACAGGGTAAATGGGGGCTAACAAAGTATCAGAGAAACAGATGGACTACAGTCTGTAACTGTAGAACTACAAAGTGCACCTATACAGTAAGTGGAGCTGATAAAATGGACAATGAGTGTAGAAACAAGGAGGTGGTCATAATGTTATGCCTGATCAGTGGAGTGTTTCAGCTCTGTCCCTCAGACTGTTCTTCTACTCACAGCTCCTAAGCTCTGTTAAACTTAATAGGTATTTAATAGGTATCGTCTTTTGTACAAATCAACGCCTGCAGCTAATAACGAGGCTGAACTAAAATTCTCTGCCAGGGCTCTTAACTGAACCTGGACTCGAACCCAAGTAACTCAAGACTTGACCCGAACTCGCATTAATCGACTCAGAGCACCTCTGGAATATAGCACATGGTTCTCAAATTGAATCTCTTGTTGGGCCGCACCACTAATCCATCAGGTTCCACCTAATGGAGGCCGATGGGCAGAGTGAAGCACGGTTATTGTCACGCAAGTGCTAGAGCTATAAGTCATTGAGACGCACAGCTGCACCCAGCTTCTCTGCGTCTGCTGCCCACTTTGCTCCAGGCCTTTGGAGCCGCCTTTAGCCTGGCTACACTGTGCATTAGTTCAGGGCTTCCTCTTTCTTCAACAAGACCAAGGTCCAACACAAGGCCAAAGATATAAAGCCGAAATTCTTTCTTGGGCAACTGGGCTGCGTACACAAATACTCACTATCACGAGGCCCTGTTAGCTTTCTCTCAGCGTTAGCTGCCTCTCCTGCCAGTGTCTCTTTCCCTGCGGTTTCCCCCCTAATGATTAAAGAACTCTTAATGCACTTCATTTAAGCGAAATGAAACACGCTTTCTTCATTTCACGCCGGGAAGCAGCAGTCCAAGCCAAGAAAGAAAGCACCCCAGAGAGAGAGAGCGAGAGAGAGAGAGAGAGAGAGAGAGAGAGAGCTACACTGTGTAAAGTAGGATCAAGTGCCTTTGGAAATGACTGTGCAATTACGTATTTGTTGACAGGCTGTTTCAATAGAGAGACCGCCTCACAGAGGCAATGGGCTCCCACCGTAAGTGAGTAAATCCAGCCTGGAAGACATTCCGATGTTTGCCGCAGAACAATTTCCCCCCTTTTTCTTCTCAAGCAAACTTCACTTCAGCAGTAAATAGACTTGCTCAGCGCTCGCAGATTTCATAAAATATTTGACTCTCCCACTGGAGCTTAATCTCCACTGATTGGATCTGTTCTGTCCCGTTGGTTGAGAATGCTAAGAAAACTGTCCTGCCTGTGCAAACAGCTTTAACGTTCTCTCAACACTAATCCTCTGCTCACACGTTCCCCCATGCCAGCGGACCAGATCTGAGGGCACTCTGCCCAAAGCGAGCGGAAAGATTCAGAAACGTCGATGTCAAGCTGCCTGGTTTTCTTTTCTACCTACATTTTTCTACTTCTGACATTTCCATCGTTGACTATTCCCATCAGCCGATTTGTCTTTGCCTGATTTTCTCCACAAGTTGGCGGGGGAGGAGGTCGGTTTGAGTGGCAGGTGTTGAGGACCTTCTCTTTTTCTTAGAATTTTTACTGTTTCCCTTCTGTCAAATATGCCAACAGAGACGGATGTTGGAGGCGTTTCTGCGGGCAACCGTTCCACTCCAACCACACTGATGTCAGAGGTTGGCGCGGGGTCGCAGGATAGCCGGTGGGCAGGATTACTGCGCTTGACTGGCAGGGCCTAAAGCCAGTAGAACAGGGTCCCACTTTGCTGACTGTTACAGATCAGTGAGCAAATGAACGTCTTAGGCAAGAAACGTACTGCAAATATTCAAATACAAACAATTCATGACGCTACATTTGAAAATATATCACCTGAAATTTTCTGACACACAAGCTGGATGACAGCAATATATTCCAAGACGATTTTAGCCCCAGCTTTCTGGATGAAGATTGAATGTGTGAACCCCAGAAGATTAGCAACTAATCGCTGCTCTTGCCCATCAGAACTACAACAGGTCAAAGATGCTGCTTATTCAGTCCACAAAGCTCTACAACGTTTTTCATGGTGTTTGAAATTATCGGCAACATATCTTGGAGTGGGATACAGCAAGTAGTTTGAAATGTGTTCATAAACAGCCAATGAGAGCACAAGAGGCAGCTCCCTGAGAACACGACTGTAGGGGTTCTGTAACTGCTCCTCTTCCACTCCATTCTGAGTTTTTATTTATTTCTTTTTGGCCTCGCCATGTCTGGCATTTACATGGCAGTAGTTTTAAAGCAGATGCTATTTGCACTATGTATAAATAGAATGAGGTTGCTATGTACACTAAATGTAAATAGTATGTTTCTTTCTATCTACACTTGATGTTCCTAGTAACATCAAGCTATTCAAATTTGCATAATTACATGCTATTTTGTACTAATCTCAAGCTACAACCGCTGACTGGTCGACACACTTGACCCAAGGCGTCAGTGGACAGTTAACGGACCTGCTAATCACCAGCTTTTCAACATAGAGGAATGGAAAAATAATCACAGAAGACATTAAATGTTGGATTTTTCATTGTTGATTTATTTGTCAGTGCAGTTCAAGGCTGGATTACAAAGTTTCTATAAGAGATATGATCGCAACTCAGACCTCACTGAAAGAGCTTGTAGCTTCTTAAACTCCTTGCAACCACTAGTGCTTCCAAAATGCACTTCGTCCTATTCTTCATAGCTTTCGTATTTCATAAGCTATATTCTAAAGGTGTGTGTCGTGTGCGGCTGTAACTGTCTTCTTTCCTGTCAAATAGATGGTGATGTCATTTTTAAACCCTTATAATAAAAGAAGCTGAACTCACAATGTTTTAGTAAGTAAGTAAACATCCTCTGCAAGGAACTAACTTAAATATGGCATCTCAGTGCATGTTTTCTATTTATTTGTTTAACATAATAATACACAAAAAAATGTGTAAACTATATTTTCACACAAAATGTGTTAAATTCAGCAAATGTGAAGTATATTCTGTATATATGTGCAGTAAAATGTACAGAAGTGTAGAAGATATTAAAAATAATTTCACTTAGAATAGTAAAAAAAAAGTGATTTGACCGAAACTTTTGCACACAAGTGTACTGTGGGCAGGAAGAATGAGAAAAACAAAAAGTTAAAGTTATGTTTATTTTCAAAATACAATGAGGTTTCAAGATCAGACAGAAGGATGAAAAATGTGGGCCTTGTCCAGATATTATGTATGTATGTATATTTTTGCATCGCTTTATAGGCTTTATGAAATTAAATAAATAAATAAAGCAAACTTGATGCTATGAATTACTTCAGAGCACTGAATAATCATAGGAAAGACAAATGGACCATAAACATTTTTCATGCCTGCCAGCTTTCTGATATTATCTCAATCATGTCATCTTCTTTTGGGTTCACTCGCTATGGCAGTATGCTTTAGCCTGGAATAATAAACATTAGGTTTAAGTTTTTAAGTTTGCTGTGTGTGTTTTTTTTTTAACCTTCTTTGTCCATCTCATTTGTCTGATTTGCCTGTGATGAACATATGTGTACTTTACAGTGAAGCGGGTTTTAGTATTGGTTAATTATGTAAATTCTGCTTTCTGGTTGATTGCTATTATTTTGTATCACTAGACGGTGAAGCATTGGAATAGTTAGAGTGATGACTGTACAGCTGACAGGAAAGGCAATATTATTCATATTGTACATATACACCAATCAGGCATAACATTCTGACCACCTCCTTGTTTCTATGCTCATTGTCCATTTTATCAGCTCCACTTACTATATAGATTCATTTTGTAGCTCTTTCTTTTTACTTTTACCCTGTTTTGCAGTGGTCAGGACCCCCATGGTCCCTCACAGAGCAGGTACCATTTGAGTGGTATATCATTCTCAGTACTGCAGTAACACAGATGTGGTTGTGGTGTGTTAGTGTGTGTTGCGCTTGTACGAGTGGATCAGCCACAGCAGTGCTGCTGGAGTTTTTAAACACCTCAGTGTCACAGCTGGGTTGAGAATCAACCAATTAAATCAACCAATCTCTAATCAAAAATATCCAGCCAACAGCGTCCTGTGACCACTGATGAAGGACTAGAGGATGACCAACATAAACTGTGCAGCAGCAGATGAGCTGTCGTCTCTGATTTTCCAACTACAAGGTGGACTGACAAGGTAGGAGTGTCCAACAGAGTGGACAGAGAGTAGACACAGTGTTTAAAAAACCCCAGCAGCACTGCTGTGTCTGATCCACTTGTACCAGCAGAACACACACTAACACACACCACCGTCAGTGTTACTGCAGTGCTGAGAATGATCTGCCACCCAAATAGTTCCTGCTCTCTGAGGGACCATGGGGGTCCTGACTGCTGAAGAACAGGGTAAAAGGGGGCTAACAAAGTATCAGAGAAACAGATGGACTACAGTCTGTAACTGTAGAACTACAAAGTGCAGCTATACAGTAAGTGGAGCTGATAAAATGGACAATGAGTGTAGAAACAAGGAGGTGGTCATAATGTTATGCCTGATCAGTGTACATAGCAATGCTATGACATGACAGGACATTAATGCATTTGAAAATTCTACCAAGTTTTTTCACAAAACCATCTTTACTGCCTATGTCACTACTTTGAACTTTGTTTTGGAAAATCCCAAAACTGCCTAAAACTACACCCCTGCAAGAGTCCAAGTTTATGCATTAAATCTCCCTCATTACATCTGCCTGCAGTTTTACATACATCCAATTTATTCAAGATTTACAGGGACTTTTAAAAGTAATGGACTCAAACAGCACAACCTCAAACGACGTCTGGATTAGTGGCCGCAGAAGTCTGTATAAAAATATGGTTTGAAAGAAAAACACAGGTTGCTTTTTACTATGTCATAGTCTGCACACGACCGTCCTCCTGATCAAGAGTATTAACCGCCTCATATATTTTTAGAGTGCCCAGGGCTCCAGCAACGGGGCTGGAAAATAGAAAGCCACAATCATGTTCATGAGCCTACAGGTAGAAGTAACTCAGCCTGAAGTTTCTTTCCAGCATGACGGGGCTTGGGGTGAACTGCGGAAAGGGGGGGCGGTGTTAAAATGCTATTTGGTTTTACAAGCTTTAGCTTCGATTGGAAAGTTATTGCGAGCTTTATTAAACTGCAGCTGTTCTGAGGGGACGAGTCACGAAGCTTTCGCCAATGTTTTATTACCCCCCCCCCCCCCCTAAAATTAAGGCAGGAAACTAAATTGTTTAGAAGTCTGAATCGACAGGCCGGGAAAGGATTAGCGAATCAGTGCAGGCTGTGTATGGTTGGGGTTATGCATGAGCCAAGTTACATCTCCATGAGCTTGAGGGTTGAGACAAAAAGCCCATTATGCTTTGCTACTCGCGTACACTCTCTTTCACAACACACTGATAGAGAGTACGTGTGTACCTGTGGATCTCCGTGAGCCAGGTAGAAGTCACATCCACCATCTAGCATGAGACAAAAAGCCCATTATGCGTCACTCATAGGCACTTACATGGACATATGTGTGTGGAGACAGGGCTCTCAGTTGACTCAGGTGAGTCACATTCAGTTGAGTGGCTGTCAAAACCATCAGAAACCACAGTCCCATGAGGAACAGAGCCAGCAAACCCCCTCAGCCCTGCACCTCCACCACCGCCCCACGGCCTCGTGTTGCTGCCGGTTGCTATAAACATTCAGTGCAATTTGCATCGACTATGCAATACTGTAATATTTCCTTCGAGATCTTATCTGCTGGGTTTCTGGCGGCGTGCCGCGCATTCACAGATCTCATGTGGCCGTGCCCTTGAAAAGGTGAGTGCTTTAAAACCCGCAGGCAGGAGGACGGGTGCTCCTGCCAAACAATAGCAAGCGTGATTTCATAAGCACTTAACTGTGATGAAACCAAAAGGCATGAGGAGGAATGAAAGAGATGCACAGGTGTGTATTTCGGGCTGTATATGTGTGTGTGTTTGTGTGTGTGTGTATGTGTGTTTATGCCGTGCTCTGATTTTTACCTTTTTTCCCATACTTGAGCGATGAGGGTGAAGAAAACTGAGAAAATCATTAATCAAGTATTGAATGCAATGAGGCTGGTCATTTCTGAATGCGCTCAAACTTCACAACAGCTCTGCTTTAATGCAATATAATTCTCAACAAGAAAAATAAGCTAGATGTCCATCATCACATCGCTACAATGAGTGAAATCAAATGGGCATCCTCTATTATTATTAGCAAAGCCCATTCCTGCCAGTTGAAGGTAAAAAAAAATCACCTATTTTCTCCTTTTTTTGACAGCAGTTGCCTAAAAATGGGCCTTTAAATCTCAAAATGACAGTTTCCCTTTAAATACTGAAACATTGTGAGCTATTAAGACAAAATCCATTGTGGTGTTGTACAAAGTAAGGGAGTTATTTAATGACCAAGCTCTGTATATGTTGTATAATGCAATAATTGTTCCACATTTACTGTATTGAAATCTGGGGGAAAGCATGCAAAACAATTATAAATTCTATTTTTGTTCTACAGAAAAGAGCTGTAAGAATTATCACAAGAAAACATTACACAGATCCATCAAATACATTGTTTTATCGGTTGAAATGATTGAAATTCTATGATTTAGTTGACTTTAATATTTTATTGTTAATGTATAAGGCTCATAAAAACACATTACCTTCAAACATTCAATTAAATTTTGTTAAGAGAAAGAGCTGCTATAATCTTAAGGGGATAGAGATGTTTGTAAAGCCTAAATTCCGAACCAGTTTGAAGGAGCGGTGTACTTCAATTCAAGGAATAAGGTTATGGAATAACCTGGAGAGTGAAGTTAAAATGCTAGATCAATGCATGTGTTTAAAAGGGTGATAAAAGTTGGTTTGTTTAAAAAATATGGAATAGTATAATGTATATTTTTGTGAACTTTTGTACGAGAATGACTTTTGTTGTTTTTGTTTAGAGTTGTTTTTGTTTAGTTTGTCTTCTATAAATTATTAGTGTTCGAAATTATTTCAGGGAAAAAAGGGCCAGATATCATAAGAGTTTTGTCTTCTTTCTGCTGCCTTTCATTTCATTTGTGATTATTTGTATGATTGTTTAAAATGAAGTGAATAAATTTTCTAATAAAAAAAAAAGAATAAAAATTCTTGTCTTGTAATGATCGAAAGAACGAGATCGCGAATACAAGCGGCCGAAATGAGTTTCCTCCGCAGGGTGGCTGGACTCTCCCTTAGAGATAGGGTGAGAAGTTCGGTAATCCGGGAGGGACTCGGAGTAGAGCCGCTGCTTCTTCACGTCGAGAGGAGCCAATTGAGGTGGTTCGGGCATCTTGTTAGGATGCCTCCTGGACGCCTCCCTTGGGAGGTGTCACAGGCAAGTCCACCAGGGAGGAGACCCCGGGGAAGACCCAGGACACGCCGGTGTGACTATATCGCCCAGCTGGCCTGGGAGCGCCTCGGAATCCCTCCCAGGGAGCTAGTGGAAGTGGCTGGGGAAAGGGAGGTCTGGGCCTCATTGCTCAGGATGCTGCCCCCACGACCCGAACCCCGGAGAAGCGGAATATGATGGATGGATGGATGGGATAATAAAAATTCTGAGACACTATCTGAAATGTTGAGCTGTAATTAAGTAATAATTTTAGAATTACAATACTTAGCCACGATTTTAATTTAAAATATCAATAGTTTAGAAAATAAGTTATTATTTTGACTTAATATGCCATTGTTTTAAGAAAATGAGCAATTATTAAGTTACAAGTAAAGAAATAATTTGCAATAATAAATCATTAGTTTGAAAGTGAGAAAATAAGTTATTTCAGAATACTAAACTGCATTTTTTTAATGTCCTTAGTTTTTATTTAGACATAGTAAGTTATTATTTCCAGACACTAAGTCAGAATTTTAAATAAGGCATCACTTTGTGTTAAGTTTCTTTTTGAACATAGTGAGTCATTGTTTTTCAGATATTAATACACAACTTTGATAAATATGTCATTATTTTGCATTACTAAGTCATTATTTTGACTTAGTGTGTCAATATTTTGAGAATGAATCATTATGACATGGTCAGTAAATATGTAGAGACAAGTTATTTCAAGATAATAAGGTGAAAACATGAACAAAATGTCATTAATGTGAGATTCCAAGTCATACTTGTGACACTGTATCTATATATGTATCATAAGACATTTTGACTTAATAAGTAAAGTGAGAATGAAAGTAATTATTTCACGATACAAGTAAAACTTTGAACATACTTTCAACAAAAACAGGGAAAAACTCTTCTACCTGGTGGGAATAATTGCCAAATGTGGGTCGATTACTGTATGACAAACTATTCTGGAGGTCAGGGGTCACTAATAGGCAGACTCCAGTCTGAGTCTGGACCCAGATGCTGTGCTATGTGGACCTGGACCTATAACCGATAAGCTATGGAGAACTATTTAAATTTGACGGGGTGGTCCTATTTTAATTGACGTAACTTTTCTAACCTTTACGGTAGCTTCAGTGGCCCAGAGACTCAAAGACCAATCACATGCATTGTAAATATCACACATGACGTTACTCAGCCAATAAGATCTGTGCATTATGATGAGCACTGAGACTCGAGTGAGTGTTGCAAACACAGGGGAGGTTCAAGACGAGAAACAGCAGTCAGAGAAGAAAGTGAGTCAGAGTTATTTTACATGTCGTGCTCTAAAAAGAGAAAACTGGCAATAAAGATTGTTGAAATATGAATGAGTTGTACTTTATTTGATTTGATATTCAGTTGTTGACTGTATAAGATGTTGATATAACTGCTAGGCTGCTTCAGTTTACAGTATATGGCACTGAATCATGATGCAGGTTAGACATTATGATGTTCCGGAACTTTACTTGGGGAAATTTTCTCTAACGGGACCTTATTGAACTTTAATTCTAGTGTAAGGAAAAAAAATAAAAATGATCAACAACATGTCTGCTACTACCAGTTTTGTTCTGCAACATACTTTTGTCCAACAGTACATGCATTACAAAAAGAGGAAACTTCTGTAAATTAGATTCATCCATCCATCCATCCATCCATCCATCCATCCATCCATCCATCCATCCATTATCTTCCGCTTCTCCGGGGTTCAGCAAATTGTTTCATTAACCTGCACAAAGTCTTGGTACCTGCACACATACCACTCAAGTTATGACGTTTCCCTATAGCTGCGAGACCATCAGTGGATGTGCACTGAATCCAGGGCAGCATGGAACAAATGCCCCAGACTGCATCTCCTAAACACATTAGCGTGTGGCCAAATTTATCTTTCCTACAGAGTGGGTGGTAATGATTTGATTTCCCTAATATTGTCAGACAAGATGCTTCCTGATTAGGCCTCGATGAAAAGAGAAGTCGGCGTGTTATGACCAAGTCTGCATGCACGGACATTTACATTTAATATCGCCTACACAGGCAGAGAGAAATGATGGCTAAACAGGCTTAATTTTTCATGAAAAGGGACATTGAAGATGATATTATTAAAGTGGGAGAAAAACTGAGATGTATTTTGTCCAAAAAGTGTTCAAATGGTCAATCAGTTCACAACAGTGAGCAACAAAATCAGAATACACAATAAATATGCCAAACGATCAATATACAGAACAATAAACACACAAGACAGGACAACAACATATAGACCCATGTGCATGCTCAGATGGTTCTTTGCATGGTGAAATGGTTCTTCAGTTTGAAGGAGAATGTTTTGTATAAGATTCTAGATAGACTCTTTTTGAAAAGGGCTCTGTATAGCACCAAAAAGGGTTCTGCTATTGTTAACATGCTTGACATGGTAACAAGAGTAGAACCTGTCTTAGTGCTATAGAGAGCCAAAGCCATTGTCTTTACTAAAGAACCCTTGGAGAACCTTTTCTTTGTCTTAAGACTCATAACTGATAAATAAATCTATGAGGGTTTCAGCTAAATACCAGCTTTATTAAACCACATATATTTTACGAAACCTGTTTGTCGTCTGTTTTTGACATTTAGAAAAAAGTTCATGTAGTAACAATTACTAAAAATATCCTATTTAGCTCTGAAAAGTAAACAGAAACTTCAGCCACTCAGGGGTGTTATGGGCACCTCGCATACCCCTTGCCCCTGGATTTAGAGATTTCATGGTGGGTTGCGGAGGTGAGAGAGGGCTGAGTCAGGTGAGGAGGCTGTGTTTATATAGTTACTTTAGCCACATGCCCAGTTACAGCTGTTAAAGACCCAGATTATCCCTCTTCAGCTTGACCCTTGGCCTTTAACACCTCGCGCAGGGTCTGATTTCAGGCTACCTGAATCTTAGTCAGCAGAAAAGCTAGAAATCGGAGACTCAGGGTTTTGACTCACATCACTTTTTGTGATGAGAAAGCATAACCTTGTGTCACCTTCAAGTCCAGTCCACCAAATTTAAAACTTGCAGAAATGTATGAAAGAAATGACAAAAATGTTATATGTTAGTATAATAAATGATTCATTCAAGCCCTCTGGATTAGTGTAAGCTGAAGCCCAAATGTTTGTAGGTTGAAACTTATTATGACTCTGCTGTTGATGGCCCTCTTGATAAAACCAGTTATTTGTATTTAATAAAAAAGTTATTTCTAGCAAGGTGAATTTGTTTATCACTGAAGTACATCTAGTCTGTAGTATCTATATGAGCCAAAGCACAGCTGATTCTGAACAACTCCAGCAAAATTGGTGACATTAGGATCTATTTTGGACCATTTATCTTGTTAATAGCATTAAACAGCATTAGCTAACTTAAGACATAATGAGTAATGAGATCACTTTATCCACTTCCGAAAACCACTGTGAACTTCCAAAAGTCTCTATGATCACAGTTCTTCGCTGCATCCACAAACGCAAGATGGAAATCTGTACCATGCAAAGAAGAAACCATATTTAAACAGAATCCAGAAATGCTGCCACCTTCTCTGGGCCCATGCTCATTTAAGATTGACTGAAACAAAGAGGAAAAAAGTCCTGTCAACAAATCAGACTTTGAAATTTTTTGGAAATTATGGAGCTCTGGGCTAAAGAGGAGGGGAACCACTTGTGGCACAATGGCAAACATGACTCTGTTCCAACGTTTTGGAAGGTATTGCTAGCATCAAATTTAAAATGGCCATGTATTTTTCAAGGAACAATACCATTCCACAGTTTAAACATTTCAGAAATTGTATTTGGACAATTCTCAATGAAATATAGGGTTAAGATGATTTAGAGATCACTGCGTTCTGTTTATATTCATATTTTGCACACCATCCCAACTTTTTTGGAAATGGTGTTGTATATATTTGGTATAAAAAATGAAAAAAAAAAACAAAACAAAACAAAAAGTGGTAGAAACTCCACACTGTAATTTGACCTGGGGTTGTTTTCATTTTTGCATTTGACTATATGATATATGTGGTTTATATGCTTATTACTTGAAAAACTGTTCCTCTCACTGGATGTCAGTGACGGAAACTGGAAACTGGAAACTGGAAACTGGAAAGTTAATTTTGCATTAATACTGGAAACTGCATTAACTCAATCAAAAATACATTATTGAATTATTTATAGTAATAAATGCATAAAAAAAGTTTATTATTATAAATTTTTTGTCCACTCATTCTATAACACACTGCTTATTGAATGAAAATAAATATTTTATTTTAAATTTCAGTAAAATAAACATATGCTTAATAATCATATATATTGACTCTTTTTCTGAAACATTTTTTAAAATATTCTTCTTGGGAAGACAAAACAAAAAATTAATTTCAGCAGCATTTACCAAGTTACCTTTCTGTGAGGGTGAGTCACCGAGTAAACACAAAGACTAATTGTTCACTGATGGCCTTGAAGGCAGGGTAATGGCAGACATGCCTGATTAAAGTCAAATAAGAGACAATGGCAGATTTCTGTCATAACACAGGCCCCACACAAAGCTGCCTCTGTTATCAATCACTGCCAAAGTCCCGTACAGAAACAAAAACAAATGATTTCAGTGATGCTGTTGCTAAGGCTGAGTAACCTCTGAGTGTACAGAGAGCCCTGAGGAATTTTAATTTGTGTGCATGCCTTTATGGACACCCTTTTTGAACATTTCCACATATGGAGAGTTTGTATTCCTGCCTTTCTAGGGTATTTCCATTACCACCTTTATCACTGTAGCTAACCCAACCCCACCAGAACCTTAACATCAGATAACAAAAAGACCATTTTGGCCTCTTTTTCTTTAATAAACCCCTTTTTTGTGGGGACCAGCCCGAGATCCCCCCACAGTGTCAACATGTTCTTGTTTTTCTGTCTTCCTGGGGACATCCAGTCCCTACAAAGGGATAAATACACCACAGTTCACACACACAAAGCCCACACACACTCTCAGAATGAGTGAGTGGTGGATCATCAGCAGTGAATTCACAGTTGATTTATTAAGCGTTTGTTACTATGACACCCAAATAACAAATATAAAGAGTCTAATAACGAAGCTCTCATTTCCAACATAAGTGTCCATTCTTTCCATCCAGGGGTGATTAATTTACTTTTTCTTTTTTAAATTGAATTAATGAGTCATATTAAAGTATACAGCAATGACTCATCTATGCCAAGATGTTTTGGATGCCTAGTGATGAGATACATAGTCACATACAAAAGTTTTAACACCTCAAATGACATGTTCAGCTGATTTTCCAAGTGAAATGATCACATTCTCTATGAAGAACAAACTTAAACATGATGTGTTTTAGTCCACAATTTCTCTTTATTTGAACAGTTTAATATACAAAAATGCAAATTGTGCTGTAATCTTTGCAGAGGTTAAGTCCCCCAACACCCCCACCCCCCCCACCAATATGTTGAATTCAGGAAATCTACAGAAAATATGCATTGAAAGCAGGAGTGCATACTCTATAAAATGTCTTAATTTCACTTAGAAAACCATCAAAACATGTCAACTGACATAGGGCGCCAAAGCTTTGCACATTGTAACTGTGTATGTAATAAGCAAAGTAATAAGTGGCCTTCCAATAAGTACCTAACGAAATAAAGGTTATATTACATTAATCAATATTACAAATACTAACTTGACTTGAATAAACACCAAATATCAGCCATAATATTAAAATCTTGTTTCTACACTCATTGTCCATTTTATCAGCTCCACTGACCACATAGGAGCACTTTGTAGTTCTACAATTACAGACTGTAGTCCATCTGTTCCTCTGCATGCTTTGTTACCCTGTTCTTCAGTGGTCAGGACCCCAATTACCCCCTCAGAGCCAGTATTATTTGGGTGGTGGTTTATTCTCTGTACTGCAGTAACACTGACACGGTGGTGGCGTGTTAGTATTTCTTAAAAATATCCATTAAAAAATAAAGAAAGTGAAATAAAGTCAGAAGTCTACGCTTTCTATTTTGGGAACAATTTAGAGAGAATAAGCCAATGTGTTTTTAAAAAGTTAAAAATGGTGTAATAATAATAATAATAATTCTCAAAACATTGAATTATTTGAGACAAACGTTTGAATTATTTGAATTATTTGAGAAAAAAAAAATTTGACATACTGCTGCCACAAAAAGATTAGAAGAAGGATTTTTTTTCTTGGCTGGAATGAGCTTCCATAGTTGACAGATACGCCTCAATCTGCTCCTCATCCTCTCCCAGGTCTTAAGCTAAACTGCGCTCTCAAGTTTGGTCAGATGCCAGGCTAATTAAAGCAACAAGCTGCGACTGGGACATTTATTGTTACATGACGGTAAATAGCTAACTGTGAGCCAGGTTCACTAGAGATGCTGTCACAATTAGCTTTCCCTTCCAGAAAACGAGCAATTAAAAGCCTATTGTGAGTTGCAAGGCCTAATTGATCAGCTTAAAGTGATTTTACATAATGCGCTCTGGCAATGTGAAAGCAGAAGACCAACAAATGAAGAGGCTTAGCCCTCTAGTGCATGCATTATATGAGCAATTTTAAAAAAATCTATTCAATTCAATTCCCTTTTCTTGCATAAAATGGTCCTTGTTTTATTTTTTGGACCCAAATATTAAATTCAAAAACATTAAAAAGAAATAATGTGTGTGGGGGTCCTTTTGGATTATGTTGCCTTGAGGCAACAAATCCGACAATGGGAAAAAGTGATATAGAGCCATGTTCGCTGAAGTGGTGAGACCTGGCTTAGGACTGGCTAAATCCATTCGACTGTCGCACAATGTTGCTTCTAGGCAACAAACATATTTCTGCAAATTATCATATAAAAGTGAATCTCAGTGTTTAAAAACAGGTTTAAAAGTATGCAGTAGGAGGCTAGTATGACCACGGACATGCTTTTCATTGACTTACTCAAACTTCTCTTTATCGTTAACCGTATTATTGTCTTTAAATATGTATATTTAATGTATGTATGTATATGTTATTGTAAAGTCAGGAAATGAGTTTGTTGCCCTGAGGCAACATCGTGCAGTAGAGAGTTAAGGTATTCATTAAGGCCTTTAGCCACTGACATGAGCAAAACTAAGAGATCACAACAAGCAATCAAGTGGGCCAAGATATAAATTACATTTGAAACAACATTGAGGGGGTTGAGTGGGGGTCATAGGGCTCAGATCTCTGCATAAAATAATTGGCACAATTCAAAGTCAAACTAACGTTAGCTTGTTTAATTAATTTCAAAGGCACAGGACCTCCCGCATGCAGAGAAAGAGTGATAAGAAAAAAGAGAGTGAGAGAGAGAGAGAGGTTTGCTCATTTGTTCTTGTTTCTGTGTTACAAATTCTTCAGTTTATTGGGGTAATAAATCTCTCAGCTCCGCCACACACGGAATTTGTATCCTTTTTGGCACACGTCACATAATAAACAACGGGTTTCGTCTTCTTTTATGCCCCGTAATTAGTTTTTTTCCTCCTTTGTGTGTGCGTTTGCAGGGTCTACGCTGTCGCTGCTTGTATTATGGCTGTTGTATGAGTAGTTATGTGCAGCACTCATTGTTGTGACAGTAATCCCAGCTGAGCTGTCAGTGTGTGTGTATGCTTGGTGAGAAAGTCACTGTCACTTTGTGACATATAGTTTGGCGGGCGTACTACACGCCTATGCATTCACAAAGGCTGGCTTGATGGGTTCATGCAAGCACACATATACACACAGCACATACAAACTTGTCAAAAAACAGGAACACATCAACTTAATCCTCCTCAGAGTTGAGTGCTTTGGAGGTTTTGCAGATACTTGCGTTACAGGACAGTCCAGCTGAGATACAACAAACACAATAGAAAATTACTGCCTCACTGAGTTACTCAAAAATGTAATCCATTACAAACGACTGTAAAAACAAAATGAAAAGTCAGCTCAGCTTTAAATGATTAATGATTACACAGCTTTTCTAGTGGTAATTCAACTTAAGAGCACTCAGGAATTTACTTAGGTCTTTCTTAGTTTAGTCAAAACTCACCTTTTTTCAGTGAGACAAATAATAGGGAGCTTGTTTTTGTTTTTGTCCATGATTTCCAAAAAGATTTCAAATGTTGATTCATCAGACCACAGGATACTTTTTCATTTTGCCTCAGTCCAGGCCCAGAGAAGGCGGCGGTGTTTCTGAGTCCTGTTTATATATCATTTCTTCTTTGCATGTCATTGTTTTAATTAGTATTTGTGGATGCAGTGCCGAACTGTTTTCACACACAGCATTTTTCAGAAGTTGTTTTGGGCCCATGCAGCGATTTCCAGTGCAGAATCAGGTCTATTTTTAACGCAGTGCTGTCTGAGACCCCAAACATCACAGTCAATGAATACTAGTTTTTGGCCTTGTTCCTTGCATACAGAGAATTCTCCAGATTCTCTGAATCTTTTAATGTTATTCTGTTCTGTAGATGATGAAAAGCAAAAGTTCTTTGCTATTTTATGTTGAGAAATGTCATTCTTGAATTTATTTATTTGTGAATAAATTCATCAGTTCATTGTCATCAGTGGTGAAGCCCTCTTCATCTTTACTTCTGAAAGACTCAATCTCTCTGAGATGTTCCTTTTAACCCAGTCATGTTACTGACCTGTTGCCAGTAAAACACCAGGTATTTTTTTTTATATACATTATACACTTTTACCAGCCTCTTTTACCCCTGTCCCAACTTTTTTTGAAACATGTTGCAGGCATCAAATTCAAAATGGACAAAAATGTTTCAAAAAACCAAAAAAATTCAGTTTCAACATTTGATATGTTGTCTTTGAAGCGTTTTCAATTAAATATAGGGTTTACATGATTTGCACATCATTGCGTTTTGGCTTTATTTACATTTTTCACAGCATATCATCATTTTGGAAATGAGGTTGTATTTGGTTTCCTCATAGTACCACCAGCATCAATGCTCCATCTGTGCAACAAGTGATTTTTTCTTTATGGATTGCAAGGATGCTTCCTATAGAGCAGAGGTCCCCAAAAACTGGACCTCAGACCACAGAACACTTGGTATGGGGCTAAAAGAAGGAAGACTATTCAGAGTTTCTTTACATCTTATAATTGCTGTTAATGGAAGAAGATTTTACTGGACTATTTCTCCTGGTCCATTCATCATGGAATATTGACACAATGTAAAGAACTTAAAAAAAAGTTTTGGGAAAAAAAAACCTACAACAAAAAGTAGAAAAACTATGCACGACAGTGACAAAATGTGGCTAGTCATGTCTCCGAAGACCCAAGTGCAAATGAATGGATCTGTGACCCATTTGTGAATGCCCCCTAGAGAATCGTCCATGTCAGTACAGGCACCCAACCCTCCAAACCTCCCATCTCCCCACTCCTGCCGGTCAACCAGTCTCTGAGAACATTCTCCAGTGCATTAAGGTTGGCAACTCCTGCTGTAGAGTACAGCACTGTATCAGAACAAAATAACTGCATGCATCCAATCATAACAGTACAACCTTTTTAAAACTTTAATAACGAACATTCTTGACTAATCATTGCAGCTTTTGTGTCAAAGCAGGAGAAACATTAAAACACAGTGGGCCCTCGAAGGAGCTAGGAAATGAAAAAGGAAAACAAAAAGAAAGGAGCCGGCCTCCGCATCTGCTTTTCAAGCACGGCCAGTCCATCCCTGTTAACTCCCACGCACCCGAGGAGGTTTCCACTCCTCATCTGAAGAACAACCCAATCCTCCCGAATTACAGGGAGCTTTAACGAGATTATCCGCAGGGTCCGCGGCCGCTGAGAACACTGAGGCCCGACGCAGCGACGCTGGGGCTGCACCTGTTCCTCCACAGCTGCTCCAGACAGAGAGAGCGAGAGGGAAAGAGAGGGAGAGGTTCTCTAGGGATACGACCCACACGGAGTACTTTACGCCAAATGCTCTTTTCATCTACAGCCTACCATTTCTGACATAAATGTTTGTCTTTCCCCTGCAATTAATGCAATTAAGATCATTAAAATGTTTAGGGAGGGACCCCCACCACCACATGGAGTAAGACAACACCTCGTAATGTTCTGCAACTGCCAGCCACAGTTTACAGTACATCATCATAAAGTTGAAGAGTTGTCTTTACGGCCTAATTATAAACAGTCAGCCAATGTCTGCCGCTTGCAACCCCATTGGATTTGAGCGTCCTGAAATAAGTACATAATAAAACATAAGCTGGTTTGTGAGAAAATAAAAACAGCTCTGATTTCCACAGTTCCATAGTGCCAAAGAGGGTAAAGCAACAAACACTTCCCAAAAATCAGATGAAACAGTTAAAAAATGAACAGATTGACCAATATAAATGGTCATTCCTACCGGATCTGTATATTTACAGCATTTCGCAGACACTTTTATCCAGAGTGACTTACAATTTTATCATTTAACACAGGTAAGGAAAGGTAGTGTTAGGAGTCTTGCCCAACCACTCTTATGGGTATAGTGTAGGGATTGAACCCCAATCTACAGCATAGAAAGCAGAGATGAGAGACTATACAGAGACTATACCAACCATCTGTAAAATTGTCATTATGGGTCATTCTACAGAAATGTCCATTTTTGTGTCCCTAATGTTTACAGGTATATTACACATGTTAGGGTTACAATTTATTGAGTCGTCAATTTAGCAATATTGGCTTTTAAATCAATTATCTAGAATTCCAAGCACCACAGAAGTGCTTGTCCCCACAGTCAAGTGTTAAGGCTGAGACCATATTTTGGGGGGAAAAAAGTTTTTCTGCAATTTTAACTATAATAATCTATACATGACTATATTGCATATACATTAAATGACATAAAGACAGCAAATGCCAAATGAATATTATAAAGTATACAATGGAAGTTTCACTGGTGTTACCGCATAACAAAAAATCTCTTATTTTGAAATCAAGTCACACTGATGACATCACTTGACTTTCTTTTACCTTTTTTCTGAGGATCTATGAAGAAAAGCACATTGTGTCTTTCAGTTTTCAGACATTTTCTCATTTAGCTCATGGTTTCAAATGAAGCTTTTAGCTGAAGTCACTGGTGTGACCCACTTTATTCTTAGATAACTGTGAAAATGGATTGAATACAAATGGATTAAATTCCATATTTTAGTGGACATTCCATGACTGACAACATGTGGTTTGAGGCTCTATAGCTGACGTTTTTTAAAAGGCATTTTTCATTAAAATGTCTCTGGTGTTACCTTTCTTATGTGTCACACCAATGAGGATTGGTAACACCAGTGACCTATGGAGAGCTAGAAAACGTGAACGTTTCTGTAGAATGACCCTCATAGCCAAAGTCTCGCTCGCTTTCCCTTTTATAAACAAAGGAATAAACCCTGAAAATAATCACAAACATGGACTTCACTGGAAGAAATAAGCATTCCACACTTGTGACTTCATATATTTGACCTGTTATTCTGAGTCAGGTGTACATGTGGCAGCTAGCTGAAATATAATAATAATAATAATAATAATAATAATAATAGTTACTAATTAATTATTTTGTATCAATTGGAAAATTAGCATTTAGTTACAACTAATTACAGCTAATATAGCTAATTACAGTTTGTTCCTGTTATTTTTCCATTTTAAAACAGTGCAATTATATTCCCTAACTCAAGGCACTTGAGGATACCACTGCAGTGACAAGAGAGGTACCACCCCAGTGACTGTTTGAGTGTGTAGAAATAACCCCAGGTTATATGTATCTAGTAGAACATGCAATGTCAGTAAATATTCAATCAAATCTTGTGGAAAGTTTGTGCTTTTTTTTTTTTAAGTATAGAGGCACTGGAAGAAGCATGTAGTTGTTAGGAGTCTTGCCCAAGGACTCTTATTGGTATAGCGTAGGGTGCTTACCCAGGCTGCTTTGGGTCCATTACTTTGTGGCCCCAATCAAGCCAGAATAGCTCTATTTCGCTGTTAGAAATACAAGTTATGTGCAGGTACATTTTTCATTCATCGAGGTAAAAACAATGTAAATGTTCCCTGAAAGGTACAACCGCAGTTTTAAGGTCCAATTTTGAACCTTTAATAAGTTTTTACAGGTGAAAATGATGTATTTGTATTTTTTCATAACCAAATGTTTTAAAACAGAACAATACACTAAAAAGCAGATCATGAATAATGACTACATTATGAAACTGTCACTAAATTAAAAGTTTGGACACGTTTCCCACAAGTCTATTACACGTAAAAGTTTTTGGTGTGACGCTGATTTGGTGTAACTCGAGTAGCCACTCCCATCTCCACTATGTATACTCAGATTTCGTTTCCCGTGTGAAACGTTCCGAAACATTAGACGTTTTGTGGTAAATGTTCCCCTTCTCCCAATGTAAAGCTAATTTGCTATTTTTTAAGGTCTGCTTCTTAACAGCTAATTAACTATTAGCAATGCAATGAAAAGCACCCTGGTAAGTAGAAACCTAACATTTGGGCATGAGCTTAGAAATGTGATATACATATACACCAATCAGGCATAACATCATGACCACCTCCTTGCTTCTATGCTCAATGTCCATTTTATCAGCTCCACTTACTGTATAGCTGCACTTTATAGTTCTACAGTTACAGACTGTAGTCCATCTGTTTCTCTGATACTTTATTAGCCCCCTTTTACCCTGTTCTTTTATTAGTGGTCAGTTGGATAGGAAGAAAATACAAACATTAATATCACTTGCAACTGAAATGTGGACGCATTGTTTTTTCAAAAGATCTCAATAAGACATCTTATACATTTCTATATTTATAACACATTTCTTCACCAATGGTGTGGTTATACTATGGGGTCATTATGAATTGCTTGCTAACAGTTTAATAAACATTAAGAAGCCGACCACTAATCCCATCTCAGCACTAGAAGAGCAAACAGTTCTAGCCTATCAGACTACAAAACCTTTAAGAGCTCTTAAGTCTGCCTCAACCGCAAATCTTATTTCTGATGTTTACCCCAAAACATTGGCTTTTCCTGCAGGCTTTTGTGAACAGGGGAAATATCGCTTCTGCGCTTGTGGACCACAGATTAGCGTCACACTTACAGAAGAGTAGAGGCTTCTTTACTGTTTTAGTATGCAAAAAGTTGCAGCGCTGCTTCAGCACAGCTGATCTCCATGAGCCTATTCAATGCTCTTTTGAATAATGGGTAAGATAAGATGTGCTAAAACAAGCAAACATTATCCTTTTCACAATCTGTGTCTGTATCGGATTTGAACAAAACATAGCTAAACCCACGAGCACCACCAGACTTAAAGCCACTGCTAAACACCCTAATAAATGCCATTTACAGTGATCTGTGGGTTTAGTCTGACTTTGAGAGGGATTACGGTTCATCTGCATTGGACACCATAAACCCACATAATCCTCTGTAGAACTGCACTGAATCTCCGTTGATGGAACACACCTACTGTTCTTCCATGTGTCTTTGCATTGACCACACCTGCAGGAATGCAAGCAGAAGCAGCCTGCTTTGCCTAGGTGTATGTGTTGCATGGGGCGGCCATGGGTCTAAGCCTGATGGATGGTATGCATTACCTTGTGATTTGCACTACAGAATATAGTTTTTAGGCCGCACTTTTGCAGCAATTACTAGGTGTCTCTATCCTTATATAGTGCTGTGTGCTGAAAGGAAGGTCTGGGCGCAAAAAACAAAAGCTGCTTCCCGACATTAGCGGGGAAGATGTAATGTCTGGCTGTCCTGAAAGCTCAGCTGTACACTGCAATGAATAATGAGAAATAACAGTGGAAGATTTACTATGCTTGTCAGATGTTACAGCAGGACAGGTAATAAGCGAGAAAGACAGAATGAAACAAAATGCTAACTGAACAGGCAAACAAGTCGCAGTTGCTAGGAGACAGGTAAACAAACAGAGCGCAGGGCAATGAGGGCTGTGTGAATCAGCCCGGGGCGACAGGCGGCTCGTCCACGGGGCCTAAGGAGCCAGTTTCACAGGAAACAAAGCCAAGTATCATTCAAAGGCTCATTCCGCACGGCTAATTGTTTTACTTTTCACCTCTTTCTGCTAACCTCTCAGACGCTGGGGTTACAAATACCGGATGCTACCAGGCCCGCATTTGCAATTTGCAACCAACCTTCTACTCTCTGTCCTTTAGGGTTATGAAGCATGCAAATGTAGGGGACAGAAAGAGTCAGAATTCTTGCAAATGGTTCTGTAGTTTGCTCGTTTTTTCATGGCAGCAGTTATATTTCATTATACAACAGGTAGTTGCGGCCGCACAAGCTGATTGGTTGAGAAGCGTTCTAACTGTGCTGATATTTAGCTAGTTACTTCACACTGTATCACTCCGCTGGGACGGCATTGCTAAGCAACGACTTTGACAGCTGTAGGAGACGCTCAAGCCATTTGCCACAAACAGATACTTTTAAGATCACATTTGAACAACAGCCGATTTGGTCAGACTCTGAAGATGAGACCACACTAAATTCCCAAACTGTCATCGCCACTGAGCAACTTTTCAGCAATCTAAACAACCCGGAATTAGCCAGTAATGAACTGAGTACCATCCGCTTTTGGTAACCCTGTGGGGAAAGAAACATGTCCTGAAAATCTTTGGAATTCTTGGAAATGTGTGCATAATTAAATGCTTAAGATAAATAAAGTCATTCAGAGTGGCTTGATGTGGAATGCTTGCATTTGCAATCTGCAGAGATTAGTTCCAACCTGCATCACATACACTATTTCACCTGACCCAACTATTCAAAGACTATTGAAGACAGTAATTAGCTATGTTCACAATTCTGTCTAAAAGTTATCTCACAGAAAGCTATTACGCAAAACTGTTATGAATATGTTGAGAGTTTGGATAATAAATAAAACAGCTGTGTTTTTGTTGTAGACATGTGACGTCTGGTTCCTATCACCATCACTGTAAATAAATTAGAGTCAGGGTCAGTTATCATCAGTCCACTCTGAAAGGCTGTTTACATCTCAACTATTGGATTAAGAAATTCTTAAAAAGCTAAAGCACTGCATTCTTTTTCGAGGTAACTGAATGAATGGGACTCATCTTGGACAGCAAATGTATTCTTTTTAATATGCATTAGATATGACGTAAGGTAGATGTCACGGCTTCATTGCAATTGCTAAAGCTGACAGGGGTGTATTGGAAAGAGGGACTATCTGGGAAGCAGTGTAAAGATAACAGAAAATAACATTAGAAATAATTACCTTTAAACATTCCAGATCTTGCAGGTTATAAAGATAAAGTGACAGGAGAGATAACACACAGTGCACTGATAAAGTCATGGAATGGTGATGTTACTTCCTTTTAACTGTGGTCCATGGGGAGAGGGTGCCCGCATTAAACTCTGCCCTCTTTTGTGCTTAAAGGAAGTCACAACAGAAAGCAACAATTGAACCTGTCATTTTAACTGCTGAGGGCTAATTAACGCTCAGGCCTTGAGTCATAACTTGCACAAGTGGGACGTTTCTCCTTGCAACAGGTTAACTACATGAAGGAAAATCTTCTTAGGAATTCTGTTAAATATCAAGCCAGTGTCTGGAGTTTAAACATAGATAGAAAATGGAAATCGTAATGATCGGGCAAGACCTGGTAGACCACCAAAACCGCCACCATTAGATAAACAGTACTTTCGTCTTTGGCAGGACCTGTACTCTTGTTTCAGATGATGAAGTGTAGCTGTCAAGAACAACGGCAATTTGCGATTCAAGCAAGGAAGCTGCTGGTGCTCTCAGAACAATGGAAGCAAAATGTCCAACCAACTTCTAAGACTGAACTTTGGAGGTGGACAAAATATCCCTGCAGATTTCTTTGAAAAACTGCAAGCAAGTCTAAAAGGACTGAACTGAAATGGCAAAATTGGACCCTTCGATTCAGATTTTTTTTTTGTTGTTATACTTAGTTGTTGAAACATTTGTGGAGTTTTATGTTAAATATATGTTAAATATATCACTGTTGTCGAAGAGAACCTCATACCAAAATGGTAACTTTACAGGAGAAGGGAAAGGCCCACTATACTTTTAATGTAAGTCAATGGAACCAAAGTTTTTTTCCAAAGTTATTTTGGCTAATTTCTTTTATTCCATTCATCATGAAATTTATATACAATGTAAAAAGTAACAGGTCTTGTCAGATTATGTCAGAAACTGAAAAACGTCAAAAATGGAGATACGAGATTTTCTGCCAACAGCAGCAATATATTTTCATATATATTGGCCTTCTTGTACCTGGTTAACAGCCGTGCTGTTATCAAGTAGATGAAAGGTGCTGACTGACTTCTGCTCAGGACTTATGTAATTCTCATCTCCTCTATCAGGATCACAGACCTGCTAAAAGCAGAAAGCAGTAGGGCTGGATGAGTATCGTGCTTTCCATTGCTTTTCAGTATCATTCTTGTGCTGAATCCGATACTTGCACTCCAGTTTCGATGCAGTTCCACTCAACCGGGTGGATCAGAACATTCCTGAGATGTACAGAGGGAGACACACACACACAGACAGACACAGACACACACACACACACACCCTCACACATGTATGCACATATACACTTAGCTAAACACACGCATGCAAAGCATTCTGGCTTAATTGAGGGTGAATGACAAGTTGAGCATACAGGAGTATGTGCACAACAATCACTGCTATCATAAGCATTCACTGACTACCTTAGCGCCCTCACTAGTCTAGTCCACAGCACACACACAGAAAGCACCTAAGAACTATTCATCTTAGCAGTAAGTGATTTTTGCATGTAAAAATACTGTATTTTACAATAGATGCAAAAATAAATACAGTAAAAAAGATAAAAAAGTACACACTTAACAAAGATGGTTCTTCAGGAGTTCTTTAATAATGATTCTACTTAGAATCATGAACATAATGCATGATTAAATGGTTCTTTGCATCATGAAAGGGTTCTTTAGATTGCTGGACAATGTGCTGTAGATGGTTCTATATAGAGCCTTTTTAAAAAAGGGTTCTTTAAAGGCTCGGAAAGAGTTGCTGCTATTGTTACCGTGCAAGTTTGTAACAATAGCAGAGCACTTTTTGGTGTTAGAAAGATTTTCAAAAAATCTACAGCACATTCTCCATCAAGTTTTTTTGAGTGTTCATTGATAGAGGTACAACCATTACTTTACTGAAGAACCCTTAAGAAACTGTCTTTTTTAAATACTGGAGTAGCAATCTTGTGAGATAGTTTGAACATATGTTGCAAGAATATGTATATATTGTTCAGCATTAATGGTGCCTTCACAGATGCACCCTTATAACATCATGAATAGCGGCTTT
Organism: Pygocentrus nattereri; assembly: GCF_015220715.1. Classification (NCBI taxonomy): domain Eukaryota; kingdom Metazoa; phylum Chordata; class Actinopteri; order Characiformes; family Serrasalmidae; genus Pygocentrus; species Pygocentrus nattereri. The sequence continues at coordinate 37,432,366 of NC_051217.1, read as the reverse complement.
TGAACTGTGCACTGATAACAAGCTGAGTGGTCTTTAGTCCGGAGGACACCGTGTCCATGATTTCCAAAAAGAATTTCGAATATTGATTCGTCAGACCACAGGACACTTTTCCACTTCCCCTCAGTCCATTTTAAATGAGATCAGGCCCAGAGAAGGTGGCAGCATTTCTGGATCCTGTTAATATTTGCTTTCTTCTTTGCATTTTAGAGTTTGAACTTGCATCTGTGGATGCAGTGATTAACTGTTTTCACAGACAGTGGTTTTCAGAAGTGTTTCTGAGCCTATGAAGTAATTTCCTCTAAAGAATCATATCTTTTTTAATGCAGTGCTATCTGAGGGCCCAAAGATCACTGCCAGCACATACTATCCCTTGCATGCAGAGATTTCTCCAGATTCTCTAAATCCTTTAATATTATTATGTAAAAAAAAAAAGATCTTCTTTATTTTATGTTGAGAAAAGTTATTCTTGAATTGTTGCACTATTTGGTCAGGCCGTCTTTCACAGAGTGGTGAATCCCTCCTTATATCTTATATTGACTTCTGAAACACTCAGCCTCTCCGAGATGCTCTTTTTTATATCCAATCATGTTACTGACCTGATGCCAGGTGTTTCTTTTAGCATTACACAATTTTACCAGCCTTTTGTTGCCCCATCCCATTTTTTTCAGAAAAAAACAATAACATTTCTCAGTTTCATGTGCAGAAGTGTGTTCTATGAGGATGTTTTAACACATTTTTCACAAACCAAGAAAACATCATTTGACCAGGGGTGCCCAAACTTTTGTACTGATTGCATAATGTTTTTCATTCATTCATTCATTCATTCATTCATTCATTCATTCCCTTGTTTCAAAACAGGCAACAAGAAATATGTTTTAAAAATTAAAAACTGTCCCCTGCCTCTAACCAAATACAGAGGGTTTGGTGATGTAAAATTAGGAGTCTTGCCCAAGGACAATATTGGTATAGCATTGTGGGCTTATTCTTGTGTTTGTGTGGAGAGCAGCTTTACCAATTTCAATAAAAAACGCATGTAGTAGGATATAAATATAGGCTAATATTGTTCAAATGTAGCCACCAGCTAGGCTACTGTAATAGCTAGGGGTGGAATAGCATGTATGCCTTTGTTCAGAAAGTCCAGTTTGGTTTTAATGGCCAGTAGACTGGATATAGAGACATAGAGACCTAGCAGAAACCTCAACTGATGTAACAGCTTGCATTAGTTCAAATGAGCTCAGTGGTTAGATAGTTGTGTGTATATGAGAATAGGAGCACTGTGGTTTAACTGGTTATCAAACTTTCTCATAGCTGGTTTGTTATTTAGCTAGCGTTGCATTAGAATTACATTTGTCATTTTGAGTTAGACATAAAGAGACATACATTTCAACTGAAAATGGTATGCCAGTCATAAGACAATACTTGCCAGGCCATTTTTTTCATTTCAAGGCTTTGTTGCCAGTATGCTGACATACATATCGTTGTCTCCATGTCTCCATGTCTCTATTTTTTTTCTGTTTCCCCTCTACATTGTCTGTAAATTTCATGATGGATGGACTTAAATAAATGACCAGTATATATAAGTGACTTGGGGAAAACGTCTGGTTCCATTGACTTACATTAAAATTAAAGTTGTTTTTTTCCTTCTTCTGTAAAGTCACTATTTTGGAGATACGAGGTTTTCTTCCAACAGCAGTGATATATTCATGAAATTCATTCATGAACTTTTGACACAATTTAAAAGACAATAAAAAAGTACAATAAAGAAGTTACAAGCTTCGGGTCAAACACTGATACACTTGCTTCAAGCCCTTAATCCCTTTGCATCCAGGACTTTGCGTCTAGCAAATGATTTAACCTCTTATGAATAATGTTTGGCGTACGTATTCGGTCTTGTCCAAGAAGAGACTGAGAAGCTCTGTGAATGTAAGCCGAACACACTTGCTTTTCAGCAGGTCACTCTTTCACACCATTTGGAGAGCGCAGAGGCTCAGGAGGTTTACAATAAAAGCGGCGCTTAGGGAAAGATGACAGGTAGAGTTACACGCAAGTCTCCGAGACCTCATGCCAGTAATGCATTTGGCATGATGGAATTTTTTCTCTCGCATGGCTATGCTGGCCCCATCTTAGCAAATGCATTAAAAGTCAACCTCATGGCCCTCACGAAAACACAAGCTTAGACAAAAAATAGGACGTTGCTGTTTCAAAGACTGCAGTTCATCTAAATTTAAAAGTCGTTTAGCTGAATGCCCAAACACCCCAGAGTAGCTGTGCATGGTATATGTGTGTGTGCACGCCAATGCTGGGAGGCCGCGGCGTCCGCAGCTGCCGGCGATGTCACTCGGCACCCTGCGAGTGTCGGCGTGAGCTAATGGCCCTCGTGTTACTTCATCACACGGCTAAGTGCTGCTCCAATTTAAGAGGAGCTGAAATGACGGCTGAGGCTCTAATAAACCCATTCAGTGCTGCACTCTTCCCTGGAGGGCCGTGTGTGTAGTTCTCAAGGCCGAGTGCACGACCCAGGTGTGCCACTGAACTGTTCTCATGGTCCTAACGGCGGCGGCACTTGGAGTACTGCTGTCTTTTGCAGGTGCGCTCTGCTGGAAAGTGGCTCTACGGGGCATCTAGTTACTCGCCGACAAACAGAGGGAGGCTAATCATTTATAGCTCTTAATGAGGCCACAGTTAGAGTTGGAGTAACAGAGCAGGCTTGGGCGTAGAGCTCTGAGCTTACAGAGATGTCCTGCCAAGGAAACAAGTAAATAAACAGATTAATAGCTAAATAAATAAGCATACTCACAGAAGTAAAAAATAATGTATTTATTTATCCAGAAATAAACGCATAAGCAATTAACACATTTAAAGTAAATAAATAAATAAATAAATACGCAAAGAGGTAAACATAATCACATTGCATAAGTGAACAAATAAACAAACAAATGAAATAGAGGTAAAAAACAAACAGACATATTTACAGAAATGAGCAATTTTGATGCAATTTAGTACATAAATAAGCAAACAAACAAACTGTTTGTTAACAGTTTAACTGACAGAGGCAAAGACAACAAACAAACAACCACATAAAAACCAAACACCAAATAAGTAAATATGTTTAAATGTTTAGAAATGAACAACTATGCAATTACGTGAAGTAAGAAAGAAAGAAAGAAAGAAAGAAAGAAAGAAAGAAAGAAAGAAAGAAAGAAAGAAAGATTACATACACATTTAAAAATGAACAAAATAAATAAAGAGATAGCCTAATTGATATAACAACACTGGATAAACATATATATATATAATTTATAACAGGGGTAAACACAAAATAGTTACAGAAATGGACCCATAAATACATGTAAATCAATAAATATATTAATAAATACAACGAACACACAAGTGTAAATATTTGTTTATTTATTTATTTACCCATTGACACAAAGTGAAGTAGTGACTGAGTTCAGTGAAACCAAAATTAAATCAAAATCTTGTTTGTTGCACCTTTACATGCTGCAAATTTTTAGCACAGTTAGTTCCTGAATGAAGTATTGTGTCCTCAACTACCCCACAACATGACCACTCCTTTCTGGCTACAGCCAGTTATGTCCAGGTTAGTATGTTTTATGTGGACCTTCAAGCCCTGGCCAAACCTCTGCACACAAACCCACAGATAACTACATCAGTGCCATGTTACATTTAAACCTTTAAATATGGTTCTTAAAATGCAGTCCTGGAAGGCCACAGCATTGAGCTCTTCCTTATTGCCATTCCTCCAGAACACAAGGCCTTATTACTCAATTACATTACAGCAGGAAAAGCACCAAATCACAGCGTGATGGGGCCGTCCAGACCCTGCGTTACTGCTTTCATACCTTGAAGGCACATTTGTAATATGTGTGATGTCTGCTCACTCATAGTAGTAGTCATCCTATTGTCCCCTAACAAAACAGAGCACATGGTAACACGGTGTTCACCGTAATACCACAACTGCTTCTGCTGCACGTACAAAGGCCTTTTGTCTGGCCGGGATACTGAAATAAATATGGCAGAAATGGATGCATATTAAGGCAGTGCCATGGCTGTGATTATACATGGCAATAAAGCCAAATGACACAGGTCCCTGCAGAGTTAAAGGATATGTAGGAGTTCATAATCCTCTATTAAAACCACTAATATGCTGAACATGGAAGGATCTTTTTTTTCCATTGGCTGGTCCGTCGGCCACCCAGCAAGTTGGCCACTCTGGAAAACCGTTTTTTTTGACAGGGCCGCGTGATCAAAACCAGACGCTCCTGTGCTCTCATAGGCTAATGAAATTCGTGCACTTAGTCATTCATTTATTCTGAGGTATTTCATAAAGCCTTAGATTTCCCTGGACCTTTTCTCCCACCCAGAATACATTTGGACTTCCTGTGGTGGTTTGGCCACCTCTAAAGCCAGGCTGTAAGATGCCAGTCGGCAGAAAACAGTGTGAACGGCTCATGGCAGAGAAATGCAGCTTAACAGTTGTGTTAGCACTTAGGAAGGACACCAGGCCTTTTAATTCAATCACAATGTTAGTGGGCATTCGGTTGTTTTCATATTCAGGCATTATCTTTGTATGTTAGCAGATATAGACAACATTGAAGTTGTTTTTCTTTACTTTTTGCCATCTTTGGATTACAGGCTGAAAAAGTGAAACATGCCAGAATATCTGTGACAAGCTGATAGGAAGCTGTATTATTCAGATTCATCAAAGTTTTTATTTAAAGAAAATAAAAATGTTTTTAGTCTTATCTTTGCTATTGTATCTTGACTGCGGTTGCTAGGCCCTGATAGCAAGAGGATAGTGGACCACTGTCAGCCCACCGATGGCAAATCTGGTGGTCCACTGGCGTTTTGCTCAGCATTTTCTGGGCAGTCCAGTGGCGATTAAGTGGAGGATTGGGCAAAATTCCTCTTATCATCACTCATTTTCCACTTACAGTCTAATTTACAGATTTTCCTTCCTTCCTTTCTTTAGTTATACTTTGTAAGTTAGCTTGGTGAACCATTTTAATCCAGCTCAGTGTCAGCAACAACATTTTATTTAAAATACTTTTCTTTCTATCAGACCTGCAGTTTTTTTTCAAGAGGTCACCCTGTGGAAAAGACTACTTGGCTAATAACCCCTGAGGAATTTGAGTTTGAGACCCCATGTTTGGTCTAGGAGGCACACCAAAGAATGTGTGGTCCAAACTAGTTGTGTGGTTTGAAAAAATACTGAAATTAGCTACACGACTATTTGGCTCAGTTAAAAACCTCATGTTGACATTTGTGAGCAAATCACAGTATTATGAGGGGAGTGTGCATGACTCATGTGTGTGTTGCTCTGTATGTAAACAACAGTACAGTGTATTGTCAAACCCAAAGCCAGTATGGGCCCTATGGGGGTAATGAGTCATCCCGTTCTCAGCAATTCAACGATGACATGATGCTGACAGCAGGTTGGAAATGATGGTGGTTAGCAGTCACATGTACCTGAACCTCCTCCTGCTCTCCGACACACAGCATGAGTGCCAGGGCTTGTCTTGCCTAAAGAGCAGCTAGTCTTCATTTCCCACATTTACCCTGGTCGTCTGTCACTGATACAATGAGAGAGAGAGTGTGTTTTTAATGAAAGATGGAAAAAGACATCCTTATTTTCTCCCCAGTGTGCAATACAAGCTGCTTCCATTTGCAAAACGTTCAGAGGATTGTGGTTTGACAAGAATATTGACAAAGAATCAAAGAGTTTGGAAAACATATATTTTATGTTTGTCTTTTTAAGCCTTTTATTTAGATTTTCGAACGTCTTATGCATTTTCATGTAAATGCGTACACATTTCACATAATTCTGCCGCATCGGTTCAAAGTATGTGTTCAAATCTCGTTTCAGACTTTTAACCAAACTGCATTGTTGACAAAATTCCTTTTGTTTGACCCTATATCTTAATTATCTTCATTTACATAAATCATATGTTCCATTTTGTCACTAGAAAAGTAATTGAATTATTCTCAAAATTTGGCAAAAATGTCAGTACCAAAACATTCATTACTGAAACATGTAGTAAAGTTTCAGTGGTGACTGTTTCAGTAGTGACTGTTTCAGTAGTGACAATTTTAGCTGTTCCTAGCAGAACTTAAAAAATGCAAGCCAGTACATGTCTAGAACAGCTGTACATATACAAAATTATATTAATTCCAATAAAAATGCACAAAACTTTCCTTGATTTCAGAAAACGTGTTTCAGTAGCGACAATTTTAGCTATTTTTGAGCAGAACTCAAAAATGCTAGCAATCTTTGAACAGTTGATAAGATTTTCATTAAAACAAAAAAAGTTGACTCAAATTCAAGAAAATATGTTTTGGTACTGACAATTCCATATTCCTTATGTTTCTGTGACATGAAAATGTAGGACAGTCATTTCTTTTCTTTTAAAAATTAAAATCATGTTAAATCCAGACCTTCAAAAACGTCAAAATAAATCCAAATCTTCAAACACATTTTGTGTGTATTTAGTTTATTACTACCTCTATTGATGTCTTGGTTGTAAATAACTCATAACACATTGTAAACATCTACTACTTTTGTAAACATGACTACTTTTACTATTTTTATTTATTTATTAGAGGGACTACAGTTTGAACAAGTGTACACACGCATGGTCCAACCAGTGACCAAAGCTTTAGGCAGAAAACATATCTTTTTTTTTTTTTTTAGATTTTTTTTATAGTAAATCAACTTTTACAGTACAAAATATTGTTTTTAGAATGTTTTTCTTTTTCCTGGGGGATTCCATTGGCTGTCTGTCTCCAGTGATGAATGCCGTATCTAATCGTATGGAAAGAGAAACACATAAAGAATGTCTAGGTGCTGAGCATGTGCCACTCCAATTTAGCAAATCTGTTTAGTTTCAGTGAAGATGGGTTCATGCCAAGACAGTGCATGAAGAAGTCTGTACATCAATGTGAAGAAATCTCAATAAATCCTTTGGAGACTATGTGCATTTTATGACAAAGGTTGTGATGTTGAATGATTTTAACATGACGTAATTTTTACACGAAGGGGCTCACCAACAACAAGCCTGCCTTTATTTCATACCCTTCATTAGAATTTATTCCATCTCCTAAATCAGCTCAGTAATTAGCTAAAAGACAGCTTGCAAATCAAACTCGAGCCCGTCTGCGCCCAGCAGTGCCATCAAGGTGTAAGAATGCGTTTCCTAATCATGATGGCAACCTCGGATTTGCAAGAGCAGCGTCAGCCGCTTGGAGGCAAAGCGGGACTATAAATTAAAAGCAGTTATGTGGCTCCACAAAAGCAGGCCTGTTCGGGAGGAAAACCCAGCGTGCTCCCCTCTGTCTGTCAGTCAGAGGCGATGATTCGAGCAAAGTGTGAACAGCTGGGTGTAAATCAATCAGTGGCGAAAGCTCGTTCTCCTACACACGTGTTCATGTGGAGAGATAAGAACACATACAGGGCATATCAGAGATAACGCACGACGCCTTCGAAACAGCTTGTTGTCGGAAATTATGAAAGAGCACTGTGACTTCCAAGCTATAGCAGTTCCGCAGAAGTAGTGCCCGAACTGTTCATGGAAGTTCTTATCTCAAACCAGTTTAGCAGTAGAACATAGTAGAAACAATACTTAATGTATAAATATACTATAAGTAGCAAAAGTGATGTGGTGGTGGTGTGTTAGTGTGTGCTGCTCTGGTGTGAGTGCATGAGACAAAGCAGTGATGCTGGAGTTTTAAACACCTCAGTGTTGCTGCTGGTCTGAGAACCAAAAATATCCAGCCAATAGAGTCCTGTGGGCAGCGTCCTGTGACCACTGATGAATGACTAGAGGATGACCAACACAAACTGTGCAGCAGCAGATGAGCTGTCGTCTCTGACTTCACATCTACATGGTGGACCAACAAGGTAGGAGTGTCTACTAGAGTGAACAGTGAGTGGACACCGTGTTTAAAAACGCCAGCATCACTAATAACATAATAATCGTGGATCATGTGAATTTCTGTTTTCTTCATCATTATGTGATTATTAAATTAGGAAAAAAGTAAACAAAGAGTAAATATGTAGATTATTGCTTTCTAAACTGGTAATGTCTACATTCCTGGTTAGTACATGATGAGTTAATTATTAACTAGAAGCTTATTACTTCATTGTGAAGCCATAGCTTATATGATATAAAGCAGTGTGAATGGATCAACTAGTGAACTAGTAAACTCTGAGGTAAGTAAACTGGTGTTACCAAGGCAACTTCATGTATATGAGGTTTTTGTGTATCTTCAACACAAAAAAAGGCAGCATCTGCAGATCTGTGGGAAAATAACTGTGAATACACAAACAGGGAAATATTTCTCATTGGAACTGATGGAACCAGTCTTTTACACCCATTTTCCAAAACAGCACCATATCTACCAACTTTCCCAAATAAGAGATAAGAATATACACTTCACAAACAATCTTCCACATGACAGTTCATCAGCGGGTATTAACAGTTTTCTGAGATTTTTCCGAGAGGGGAGGGAATGGTTTGGCAGATGGCCATTCAGGATGGAACTTGCGCTCCTGTTGCTCTTCTGAATAGGTGAAAAAGTGAGCTCAGCGCTGCGCTTCATGCAACAGCACCTTTTGCTTTTGGCCACTGCATCATCTGCAGCTGTCACTCATTTGTTGCCTCTCTCATCACCCTGACGCTTCGTTTGAAAACCTGTTTATGTGTCAGAACCCAATCACGGGTGAAAGAGGATTAAAAACAAATCGGTTACTAGGAAACAAATGAAAATAATACAATTACCACAAGACAAGCACAAACGAAAACACATTACAACATGACTGGGCTGCTCATCTAACCTAACTGACAGGAAAGAGTTGTTTGTGGCAAATTGGCTTCTGCAGCCAAAGTCTCGCTGAACTTAAGTGACTGCTTTAAATGAAATCCCGCCAAACTTGCACCACAACTGGCCTGCGACGCTGCTCAATGTACATACTGTACATTTTAGCGGCTGGGTGGCCTCTACTGTAGGACCGATGAATACTGGCATATCTGCTTCTCGACTGGTGCTTTAATCCATTAATTAATGTTTTCCTTCCACTAATCCATCCAATTACAATAGACTCACCTTTATACCCACTGGCCACTTCATCAGAAACACCTACCTTGTTTATCCACCTTGCCGTTGTACAATTACAGACTGTAGCTCGTCTGTTGATGCATTTTTTTATGTTTGCCATGCTCTAAATTGGAGTTTCCAACCATTTGCAACTCTTGGCCCATACAAACACTAGAATATTTAAACCCTTAAAATCCCAGGCTTATTACATGCTAAGCTTATTATTCTGTAAATACAATGACTTCAGTGCAAACTGGCTGGGCCATTCTTAGTTTACAGAAGTGTGTGATAAAACTTTGGGCCCTGGCCATTGAAAGGGCTAACTGGCCCCGTGATATAAAATTCTAACAAATATAACACAGTGTAGCCACACTGTTCAATGTTCTGTTTTCAGCCAGTTGTCCATAATGGATAATTCCATACTATCAAAAAGAGATTCCATTGCATAGAAAATATTAACATATAGTTAACCGTGAGTCTTGCTGGTCATATATTTTGTCAGACCAAACAAACAAGCTTGACTTAAAAGAAATGCAATTTTCTATTTACAACCCCAATTCCGATGAAGTTGGGACGTTTTGTAAAACATAAATAAAAACAGAATACGATGATTTGCAAATCCTTTTCAACCTATATTCAATTGAATACACTACAAATATATTTAATAAATAATAACAAATATTTAATGTTCAAACGGATAGACTTTATTGTTTTTTGCCAATATTCACTCATTTTGAATTTGATGCCTGCAACATGTTCCAAAGAAGTTGGCACAGGGGCAACACGGGCATTCAATGTTAGTTTTCTGCCATTCCGCTTACTTGCAGAGATTTCTGCAGATTCTCTGAATCCTTTGATGATATATATATTTTTTTGTTTGTGAAGTCTCCCCTTAAATTAACAGAAACTGTGTTTTACGATCACACATATTGCTATATGCTTACAATTTACTTTTACTTGCTATATGCCTTTTTATTCTTAAGTCAGTTTAATGGAAACAAGCTACTGGACTTCATGCATTCCTGGTTTTATTTTTTGAAACTTGTGCAGAAATTTGATTGACATTTAGCTCCTAACATGTGTACAAACTCATTTGGGGGCTCATTCATGGGCTGGAGGTTAGGGAACCAGCCCTGTGACCAGAAGGTCACTGGTTTGGACCTCAGAACCAACTGCATGTAAATGAAGTGTCCTTGAGCAAGGCACCTAACCCCCAACTGCTCCCCAGGCGCTGTGGATAGGGCTGCCCACCACTCCGGCCAAGTCTGTTCACTGCCTCCTAGTGTGTTTGTGTGCATTCACTAGTGTGTAAGTGGTGTTTCACTGCACGGATGGGTTAAATGCAAAGGTGAAATTTCCCCATTTGTGGGACTAATAAGGGTCACTTAATCTTTATCTTAAACTGTGGCAACACCACTGTGCCTGATACACTCATACCAGTACCATACACTCTACCATACCACTACTTTGTCAGAGTAATTTAAAACCTAGTTTGCCTGTTTTTCATGTTATTACTGAATTATAAACTTATAATAAGCTTATAATTTTAAGCAGTTAAGCAGACCTGTAGAAACATCTAGTGATGTCAGTAGAGAGCAGTACATGGTGTACAATGCATCATTTTCTCTGCGTCTGGATTTGTGGATTAGCTGCACAAAATAAACTCACTGGCCACTTATTAGAAACAGCTTCCCTTTAGCTTCCACCTTGCTGTTGATGCATAATTTGTGTCAGCCCCTGTGTCAGTGGTCAATTTTTGACCACTGTGCTGCATGGGTAGTGGACCATTCTCAACATAGCAGGCTCTGAAAAACCCTAGCAACCTCGGCCTGAAACACTATGAATGGTCCACCAGCCAAATATCTGTTCAGGAGCAGTCCTGTGGTCAGACACTCACAGAAGAGAAATAGAGAAGAGAGATGGGCTACAGCAGGGTCATTCAGTTCCAGTGCTGAAGAGTCAGTGTCCCTGCACAGCTCTCTGAAGACCGCATCTCAATACCACAAAAGAAATCCAGTGACAGATATGATACAAGCTTATAGTGTCAATCAAAGTGAAGGACTTAAGATGGTTTACAGAGTCAGTAAAGGAGCTGTGGTTGGTGAGTTATTACAGTGAAGGAGAGGATAATACCTTACGTTAATGAATTCAAATGTGGATTCCTGTGTTTATGACTGTTCAAACAGCAGGCAAGTAAGAGGGGATTAAAGTGTAGTGCATCCATCGATCAGTGAGAGCTGAAGTGACTCAGCAGCTTACACACACACACACACACACACACACACACACACACACACACGTGCAATCCTAGCATCTTATAGCCAAACTCAAATACTGTTCATTTCTGGCTGATTCCAGGTTGTTTAGCTGTTCTTCTGTCACAGCTTCTGACTAAAAAGCTGCTTGTAACGTATGAACAGAATCGCAGACGCTCGCAGGTAAAAGGGGAAGAGATTTATTACCGGAGGTAATCAGGAGAATCCCCAGAGGGAGAAAACATATATCCGAGTCCAATCCAAAGTCGTGACACAATTCAGTCCAGGCAGGCAGAGGTACACAAGGGCAAAACAATACACAAAACCGGGTCAGGAGTAGCGAGAAGTCGATACACAGGAAATATACTATAGTTATACCGCTCAGTAATTGCATGGAACAATACCTCGCAAAGAGTCCAAGTAAAGTCCCAGCTTATAAAGAGAGAAACAGGTGCACAACATTAGAATTCCGGCGACTGTGATCGCTGACAGGTGTGGGGGAAGATCACGTGATCCTCCCTAGCATTCTGGGAAGTAGAGTCCGACTTCCCCGTTGACTGCGTGACACTGCTCAGTGGTGACGACAGTTTGGGAATTTAATGTAGTCTCATCTTCAGAGTCTGACCAAATCGGCTGTCGGTCAAATGTGATCTTAAAAGTGTCCATATTCTGTTTGTGGCAAAGTAAGAAGTAAAACGTTCAAATGGCTTGAGCATCTCCTACAGCTGTCAAAGTCGTTGCTTAGCAACAGCGTCTTAACGGAGTGAGCGTTTGTGCAAAACCTTTGATATTGAATATGAACTACACACGTTTTTGAATCTTAAAAAAAACACTGAAAAAAAGAAAGGTTATGACTACTAATGTGAAGAAACACTGAAAAAACTGCACTATTTCTAAATCCCAGTTCAAACCTAAGCAATTTTGAATTGACCATGTTACGGCGTTTATCCAAAACGGTCAGATTTTTTTCTTATTCCTTCCACTGAAACACATGTTCAGCTCTCAGGAGGATTTGATCTACCAATCATCTTTCCCATAAACCTATATAGATAAAGTTCTGAAATTCATGTGAAAAATTCTACTGAAAAAATTCAAATTAGAAGCATTTTTTGCCAGCGATCTCAGACGTTTTGTCCCCACTGTATGCTGCACTGTAAATGTTTCCCCAGAATTCAACACAGGATGCTGTGTTAAACTATAAAAAACATGTTTAGAGTTTCATACTGACATGAACAAACTGCAGCAATGTAGAAATTACAGAGATTCTTTACAATTTATGTTAAGCAGAGAAGCATTCTGAGACCATTTTTTATTCTACCCCCAAACATGAACATCTCCAAAGGTGCACGTGAGGATGGCCTCTCAGCCCAGAGCCATGAGATTAAGGCAAAGAAGGAAGCGAAGAAAAGAAACCATTCATAAGTGCTTAAGCAGGCCCCTTCCTGCGAGGCCTCTGTGCTGATAGACTTATTTTCAGTGACAGACGGGCAGATAGGCATCTTTCAACCCCTTCTATCCCCCGGCCTGTTTATTCAGAGATGACACACAAGCCAAGCTAGCAGTCAGGAGCCCCTGCTCTCGATCCATCTCGCCTTCTGACACACATGGGGCGAGATGTAACATAAATTAAAACACGAGCTGTCAGCCGCGCTGTTGTCTTTGAGCAGAGCGATCGGCAATGTGCATGATTTGTTGGCTAGGGTTTGTGAGGAGAGGAGAACACAACATCGAGGCGAATCAGCGTGGCATGCTGTAAAAATGACAGAGAGAGAATGAGACTGTGTGTGTACAGGAGAGAGAGAGAGAGAGAGAGAGAGAGAGAGAGAGAGAGAGAGAGAGAGTGAAAGAGCAAGCTAGTGGCTGGAGGCAAGCCAAGTGAACCCTGGAAAGCCTCCAAGTGAGAGTGATGTAATAGATGTTGAAGTACTTCTGCTGCTTTGGCAGTTACAGATTCTTTTCTCTTTCTTTCCTCTCCATCTCCGCCTCCTCCCCACTCCCCCCATCCCTCCCTCCATCTGCAGCAGGTGAAACATAACAGTCGGCGGGTCCATTTCATGCGAGCGTGTCACTATGCCCTCCTGCCAGCACCGTCCACAATCGCCTGTGTCATCGCTGCCACGCTGATGGAGGGAAGGGGGCACGCCAGTGCCAGCGCCGCTTTCCCCCTGATCCCCCCACTCACTAAGATCCTCCCTGGCGCACACACACATATACGCTCAAATATCCATGCCATATCCCCGATCCACCCCAAGCTTACGCTTTCATGGTAGTAGCAGTCTGTCTGTCTGCGTCTGTGACTGCAGACCTGGTCGTAGGCCAGAAACCAAATGGGTCTGGCACTGAGGCCATGCAAGGCCGTGTACAACAGGATAGAACTGGGGAAAGTTCACACACACATCAACTAGATTTCAAATCAAATTTTTCACACACACTATATTGCCAAAAGTGTTCACTCTCCCATCCAAATCATTGAATTCAGGTGTTCCAATCACTGTCCTGGCCACAGGTGAATAAAGCCGAGCCCCTAGGCTTGCAGACTGCTTCTACATACATTAGTGAAAGAATGAGTCGCTCTCAGGAGCTCAGTGAATTCCAGGGTGATACTGTGATCAGATGCCACCTGTGCAACAAGTCCAGTCGTGAAATTTCCTCATTACTAAATATTCCACAGTCAACTGTCAGTGGTATTATAACAAAGTGGAAGTGATTGGGAATGACAGCAACTCCGCCACGAAGTGGTCAGCCACATAAAATGACAGAGCGGGGTCAGTGGATGCTGAGGCACATAGTGAGCAGAGGTCGCCAACTTTCTGCAGAGTCAATCACTACAGACCTCCAAACTTCATGTGGCCATCAGATTAGCTCAAGAACAGTGCAGAGAGCTTCATGGAATGGGTTTCCATGGCCCAGCAGCTGCATCCAAGCCTTACATCACCAGGCGCAATGAAAAGCAGAGAATGCCTGTGGTCATCACATTCAGTGATATTGAGGTCTGGGACGGTAGAAAATGCCACGTTTAAGTTTGTTCCCTCTATAAGGTGTTTTGAGTTATTTAAAAAAGTTAATTTAATTATTTCCAAGTAGTTTTGGAGCTATTTCTATTAGTCCATTCTTCGTCGTAACATTTTTACACACTGTAGAAGATTGCTGCCATGTTGAAAAGAAAAGAAAAGAAAAAAAAAAAAGAGAAAGAGAAACTGAGGAAAAACATGTAGAAACATTCTGTACAATGTTGAGATCTAAACATATATATAGTTAGCTAAGAATGTATATAGACCATGTGCATAGACCACTTTATTAAAACCCCTACCTGATGACATCAGTTGATGTACAATGTGTGTTATCCATCCTCTAACCATTCATTAGTGGTCTGTTTCTGACCGCAGAGTTAAATTAAAGACACAACTTAAATAAATAAATAACACAAACGCACAAATCAGGGAATATACAGTGCTGCTGTGCCTCCAGCAGTCCACTCAGACAAGCACAACACACATTAACACAGCACCACCACGTCAGTGTTCCTGCGGTGCTGAAAATCATCCGCCACCCAAATAGGACCTGCTCTGTGAGAGTCCATGGGGGTCCTGAGCACTGAAGAACAGATTAAAAGGGGGTAACAAAGTATCAGAGAAACAGATGGACTACAGTCTGTAACTGTAGAACTACAAAGTGCAGCTATACAGTAAGTGGAGCTGATCAAATGGACAATGAGCGTAAAAACAAGGAGGTGGTCATAAGGTTATGCCTGATCAGTGTAAAATCAATTAAAGCAAAACTTTTTAATATATTTGCACTTTTAGTATTTTTAGTATACTATATACTTTATTTTTTCGTTATCAACCATTTGAATACAAAGCTATTTTTGAGTATTTTTACTCAAAATGCAGGAATATACAATCAAGTAAAGTACAAAAATCACACACATTCACAATTCAAAGTACTTAACTACAGTAATTAAGTAGCTCTGTTCCTTGTCTCTCTACCTCGGATTACAAGCTGTGCCTTATGGTGAGAAGATGCGAGCACAAACGGTGACCTAAGCGGATTTGTTTTTTTGCTTAAACAAGATAACACAAGGCTAAGTGTCGCAGAGTGAACTCAATTAGATGTTCTTTTTACAGCCATAAATAAGCTCTGTTGACATGGTTTACACAAGCTATATTTATATGAAAGCTGCAGTGACTCATCGTGTTAAAATGGAACAGTTTACAATGCGTCCAGGTGTGCATTGTCCCAAGCTGCGCTCTCTTCCACACCCACCCAAAGAAAGCTCCATTCATGTGTTCTGAGGTGTGCTTTTGTGCTGGAGCAGGCCTCTACAAACACATGGCCGGAGCCCTGCTGCATGCTAAATTGGGCAGAACCTTGTGAGGAGAGACACTCCAAACAGATCTGCTCTGAGTAAATCAATCCTCTCACCTTCAACAATTGGCCTAATCTGGAGCAGAACACTGCATTGAATGACTTGAATGGCCTGGCGCTCATCGTTAGTGCTTAGACTGAAAAAGCCGGTTAGGGGGCCACACAGCGAGCCTTTGTGAATGAAGCTGCTTCAGTGGTGAGTACACTGGGAAAAAAAAGCAGAGATTCCTTTCCTTGGAAGTCCATGCACACCTCCGCTAATAAAAGCCAGGGCATTGAATATGCATTCAATTCACTTGAATTGAATTCAGAACCATTAGCCAACTGTGTTTTGCACACAGGGGTATTAGACCTCCACATTTAACCCATCCGTGCAGCGAAACACCCATATACATGCACACTAGTGAACACTAGGGGGCAGAGAGCACACTTGCCTGGACAAGTGGGCAGCCCTATCCACAGCACCTGGGGAGCAGTTGGGGGTTAGGTGCCTTTCTCACTTCAGTCAGGGCACTTCAGTCACATACTGTCGGCGAAGGGGATCAAACCAGCATCACAAGGATGGGTTCCTAACCTCCAGCCCATGATTGCCCCCTACTTGATTTAAATGTGTGCATTTGTATGTACAAACTTTTACACATTCTCAAGCAACATTGTTTGTTACTCTCAGTATTTGAAAGCTATGTAACACAGGCACTTCATGACTCACACATTGCATAACACATTGAAAAAGCGCACACACAGTACTTATAAACCACTTCCCACTTCTGTGTTGTACATGCATTTATAAAGTCTTATGTAAGTCTTAAATAATACAAATGCAGTTCAAAAAAGTTGAAAAACTTTGTGAAAAGCAATTAAAATCAGGAAGCAGTGATTTGTAAATCTATTTTGACCTGTGTTCTATCAAGAACAGTACAAAGACAAGATGTGTAATACTGCAAATTGATGCCAGAAAAAAAAAAAAGAAAAAGAAAGAAAAAAACTTGAGACAATTTAGATGGGGAATATTTTGTAATCATCAAAAAAAAATGATACATATATATATATATATATATATATATATATATATATATATATATATATATTTTTTTTTTTTTTTTTTTTTTTTTTGCAAGGATTTTAGGAATTTCACCCTCCATCCTGCATAATCCAATCACAAGATTCATGGAATCCAGAGAAACCTCTGAGCATTAAAGTCAAAGCTGAAAGCCACATCTGCATGCCTATGACTTTTGACCCCTCAGGCTTGGGACACCTTGACAAACTGCTGTTTAAAAGTGTCTGTCGCTGCATCCTCAAATAAAAGTTAAGACTACAATGCACAGCGAATGTCATACGTCAATGGCATCCATAAGTGGACATTGTTTTGTCCAGGACCGAGATAAAGAGGACAGTCCAAACTGTTACCAGCATAAAGTTCCTTGCACGTCTATGAAGGCACCATCAATGCTGAACACATTTAGAGCAGCATAAGCAGCCTTTGTTAAGGACTTGTTTTATGTATTGCAGGTCAAAAACTACATACTTAAAAAGATGGTCCTAAAATGGTTCTGTTTAGAACCAAGAACACTCAAAGAACCCTTTGCATGATTAAAGATCGAAGAGCCATTATGTAGCTCAAAAAGCTACTTATGTACTACGTAACTTAAGTACTAATTAACTTAATTGCAGTGGAACATCTGGGTCGATCTAAAACTGTAAATTCTAAATTCCAACTAAATTTCATGACTAATATGTACTATAGTAAAAATTTGACTTAATGACCATTAAAAGAAATGGACTTTAAAGCAAAAATATCATCAATTGAAACTGCTCTGAAATGAACAACTGGTTAAAAAATGGGTAAGTGTACAATACAAAAACATTGAAAAAAATGTACAGTAACTCAGGTCTTACTTGCAGCAAACAAATACAACTTATAAGTTCTTACAATTGGGTTATAATACCAATTGTCTATCAATAATAATCCCATAATTGGGTATACAAATTCTATACACTTGCAAAGGCATGTTACAACACCTGGAAAATGCCTATAAACTATGATTTTATTCCAGAGAGGTTATTAAATGAAATCATGTCATGGCTCATCAAGTGTTTATGAGTAGGCAGGGTTGTGAGTCATAATGAGCTATACAAGCTGGGACTGACTTCCCTTGGTGTTAAATATATATCATTTTATGAACACTACTTACAACCCATCAGGTTACAGTTCGTAATGCATAAAAAACAGGAGTATATAGTGTAATGCATTATCGACTCTGCTTTATAAATGCATTATAACATCCTTTGATCATCCAAAATAGTTACACTGAGAGACAATGACTGTGCTAAGGAAGGCTAATATATTCAGCTCCTGTGGAAATACTGTACATACTTGAATAAATTCAATGCATCACTTTTTGCAGTGTTGTAAAGAGTTGTTTATGTATGAAGTAAGAGATCATTTTCATCATCACTTTCATCACTTAATTAACCCCTTCCCAGGCAAGGGCCCAAAGTTTTATTACACACCTCTATAACCTAAGAATAGCTCCACCAGTGTGCAGTGAAGTGTATAATTACTGAATAACAAGGCTGAGATTTTAAGAAGTTAAAGTGAAAAGTGACGCAATAGAACATTATTGTGAATAATATCATGGTTGTGATTCAGCCACAGGCACAAGCCAAAGGCACGTACCATGGATCACAGCAAGGATGGTATTTGCATGAACATATGAACTTAACTTCTGCTGTTTTTATGTAACACGTCAACAAAAAAAAAAAAAAGCAAAGCAAAGAAGGCTTGAGCATTAAACTGTATCATAGGCAGAGAAGAATTATTGAAGAGTATGGTATAGATGAGCAAAATGCTCTTGCATTTCTACCAGGCAGTGAAATGACCATCCCAGTACAACTCCAACTCCATCTTAAAACACAGGGAGAGAGCAAGATGTGAGGACATGATGCAAGAAGAGAGTGGACAAACACACACATTATAATCCATCATCCTTGGCTCGCAATATATAAAACAGTTACAATAGACACAACAACATTACACTAATAACTACACCAAACAACAACAACAGCAGCAAATATTCCAACCAGGGCAATCTAGAAATTGTGGGTGAAACTGGAAATGATGCCACTGATTGGTCAAATACAGTCATCAGAGAATAATCAGTTGATGGCACTGGAGTCAGGTGACTTTATTTAAAAAAAATTGCTAGCAAAGCTTAAAGTTCCACCATTTTAACTGCAGTTTGTGCTCATTGTTAACAGATTTAACTGTGAAGGACTTTGTCGCATGGTGCGAGCGGAACCACCTGCAGCTCAATGTGACAAAGACAAAGGAACTGGTGGTGGACCTGAGGAGGGACAAGGCATCGGTGACCCCTGTATCCATCAGCGGGGTCAGTGTGGACACTGTGGATGATTACAAATATCTGGGTGTGTATATTGACAATAAACTGGACTGGGCTAAGAACACTGACGCCCTCTACAGGAAGGGCCAAAGTCGTCTCTATTTTCTGAGGCGCCTGAGGTCCTTTAACGTCTGCCGGACTATGCTCAGGATCTTCTATGAGTCTGTGGTGGCGAGTGCTATCCTCTATGCTGTTGCATGCTGGGGAAGCAGGCTGAGGGTGGCAGATGCCAACAGACTCAACAAATTGATCCGCAAGGCCGGCGATGTTGTGGGTGTAGAGCTGGACTCGCTGAAGGCAGTGTCGGAGAGGAGGATGCTGTCTAAGCTGCGGGCCATTATGAACAATGGCTCCCACCCACTCTACGATACGGTGATGAGACACAGGAGTTCATTCAGCTCAAGACTCATTCTACCAAAATGCACCACAGAGCGCCACAGGAAGTCATTCTTACCTGTGGCCATCAAACTCTATAACTCCTCCCTCAGTGTGTGATTCACAAAACTCAATACGAAACTGTTCATATGTGCAATAACAACAATTGTGTGTGCAATAACTCAAGAGGGACACTAACTTAATTTAAATAATTTAAATAATTGTAACTGCTTTATACCTGATGTTTCATATTACTATCACAATCACCGCCACCGCCACCGCCACTCATATTCTTGAGTACTTAAATCTGGTGTACATACTGTAAGTTCTCTATATTGTCTTAAATTATTAGTAAAGTTTTTATTTTCACAAAAATTTCTGCAACTGTAACAACTGCAATTTCCCCCTGGGATCAATAAAGGAATCTGAATCTGAATCTGAATTTGCTTACCAAACATGTGACCACATGAGGTAAAGAGAACTCTGCCTGCCTTCACAGTTCTGTTGTGTGATGGGAAATGGATGTAAGTGCAAGGTACCAAAAAGTCCTTGGCTCGGTTCTGTAACCGTGCCTTGCTGTACTGTATTGAACAGCTTGCTGTGAAAGAAATAGGTCAAACCAGATTGTGTGGTTGGAAGCAACAACATAAAACGATCAACTGATTTCTGTTTAAATGCTTCAAGTTATTAAAACATTGTGAAGTGTAACACCCCTTAAACATGGTAGAATCTCTGTAACATGTCTTCTCATCGGGTATTGCCTCAATTGATTGGCTCCACTTAATACGTGGATATAGAAACTGACTAAGCACATATACACACCTTAAATTCAAACACTGTGTCATACACACTGCACAACATACCTATTGATTTACACACAGCAAATAATAACACCACCCATACACACATCCTGAGCTCAGCATTGATGGTTAAGTGGTAGAATTCTTGCCTGCCATGCGGGAGGCTGGTTTCGATTCCTGGCAAATGCACAGTGCATTGTTTTTTGGGGCAGTCGTGGGCTGGAGGTTAGGGAACTGGCCCTGTGACTGGAAGGTTGCCGGTTCAATCCCCTGCACTGACAGTGTGTGACTGAGGTGTCCTTGAGCACCTAACCCCCAACTGCTCCTAGGGCACCATGGATGGGGCTGCCCACTGCTCCGGGCAGGTGTGCTCTGCCCTCTATAGTGTGTGTGTGTTCACTAGTGTGTATGTGGTGTTTCACTGCACGGATGGTTTAAATGCGGAGGTGAAGTTTCCCTGTTTTTGGGACTAATAAGTATCACTTAAACTTAGTTATATACTAGCAGAGTGTATTGGCTTGATGAACTAACTGGCCCCAGTGCTACACTTTTCTGTAGACTCCCCAGCCAACACCTCTGTGATCATATAATGCACATGTTGCAGACATTCGATAAACTAAGCAACACAAATATAGCCTGAGTCATCAGTTCCAGCTCAGTTTAGTGATTTCCCTTCTCAAACACACCCAAAGCAGGATTTCTTGATTAGCCAGCTCACTTTAAGCTTCAATCTGAAGCTCAAGATGGTGGGACACTTACTGGGCTACATCACCATGGCAACTGCACACCTGACAATGCACAGCATTGGGATTTTTTAACACAAACAACTCAGACCAATCAGGCGCAGCCTTCAAACAGAGCTGAACTTCTCTGGGCCTTTTTGAGACAGTTTGCTTTTCATTGAGGCATCAATCACATTAAAAATATCTTTCAGCTTTTCAACGGCGCACAAAAATCATACTACATAACTATCAAGTATATAATGTAAGCTTTACTCTTATTGTGGTGACAGCTTCATATCATCATAAATGTTTTACTTTCAATATATCTGCACAGCATGATTACTTTTTTCTTGAAAAACAAGCAACTCGACTCCTCATGTACTTCACTGTCAAGTCAAGTCAAGTCAAAGTGTATTTATATAGAGCTTTTTACAACAGGTGTTGTCACAAAGCAGCTTCACAGAAAAATCCAGGTCCAAGCCCGCATGGGTGTTGCCAATGGTGACACTGGCAAGGAAAAACTCCCTAAGAGCCAGATGAAGAAACTTTGAGAGGAACCAAGGGTCAAAACCCACCCTGATTGACACCGAATAGCAACCAGTGTTAGTATAAAATATGAGAATACAAAAGGGGGAAAAACAGGTGGAGCAGTGGTTAATTAACAGTGGTGGACAGTAACTAAGTAAATGTAATTTGTTACTGTATTTAAGTAGTTTTTTCATGTATCTGTACTTTACTTAAGTTTTTCCTTTTTGGGCGACTTTTTACTTTCACTCCACTACATTTCAGAGTCTAATATCTTACTTTTTACTCCACTACATTTTGAGAAATTGTCACGATTGGCCCCTCCCAGTCCTGTCCATGTGTTCATGTTGTGTTTTGATCTTCCATGTGCATTTGTTTTGGTTTAGTCCAGCCCCTCCGCCTTTGATTGTTTTCACCTGTCCCTCGTTATCCCTGTGTATTTAAGCCCTGTGCTTGCTCCTTGTGTTTGCTGGTCTTTGTTTGCTTCTCTGTCTGCTTTGTAGCTTGAATCTCTGTCTGTGTTGTTTGTAGTGTTTGATTCTTGTTTGAGATTCTGTGGTCTTTATTGTCATGTCTGTCCTCCGATCTCTACGTGTTGGCTATATGAACCTGGACCATGATCCTGGATTTGCCATCAATAAAAGTCGCTTACCTCCGCACATGCGTCCGCTACCTCGCTCCTCGTTACAGAAATCTGTCGTTCCTTTTGTTTTTTGTGTGTATAAAAATGTAACATGTCAAAACAAAAGAAGTGCAAAGCAAGAGCACCAATCAGGGCACAGTGGTCACTTTGTTCTGAACTTGTTTTGACCTGTTGGTCACACCGACCCAGTGCAGCACACGGTTCAACGTCAGTGTAGCAGTGTAAAAATTTGGGAGCACATACGTCGACCTAAATGATGAACCAACCTAACTTTGTGTAAAATAGACCACAATATAGAAACATGTCCACATATGCAGTCGTGCCTGGCGTGTTTCTTTTTTTCTGAATTTATACAAACACTTTCATTTTATAGTAAATTAGTTTGGGTTAGTTTATGTTTATGAACAGAGGCCTACAGATCAACACAGTAAAGGAAAACTTATTTGTGATCCTGAGTTTAAAGCCAGTTTTTATTCAACTTGTAACTAATTTATAAAGCAATCTTAAACTGAAACTTCGCTTGTGTGTAAAAAGTGATTTCAGAGCCACTCGGTTCTCCCTGGTGGAAACTGTTTGCCTTCAGTGTTCTGAAGGTAAACGTCACTAATTAATGACGTTCTATTAAAAACTGGTTTACCAAGAGAGACACTGGAGGATTTTCACCTGAAATGAGTTCATGAAACGAGTCTTATTACAAAAATGATAACAGGACATTAGAGCCATAATTAATCTTTTAGTACTTTTACTTTCAATACTTAAGTACATTTGAAGGCAAATACTTTTGTACTTTTACTCAAGTTGAGGTCTAGAGTAAGGAACTTCTACTTTTACTGGAGTAATATTCTACCTTGGGTATCTCTACTTTAACTCAACTACATGGTTTGTGTACTTCGTCCACTTCTGTTAATTAAATAGCTTGAGTTTATGCAGTGGCAGCGGCAGGTGGACCAGTTCATGCAGGTGAGGTTTGCACAGCTTTGTACAGCATGTAACTCCATGGTGATCAAAACGGTGATCAGCCAATAGAGATGGAGCTCTGGTGATTCTAGCAACTCTGGTGGCTCCCATGTGAAAACTCAGGCAAATGTTGCTCAAGGCCTCAAATGTCTTGCTTTATGTCCATGAGGATTAGACATAGGTTGAGTATCTAAATTTGGGTGAAGAGATAAAAGTGTCAACCAGTATCATAAAATGAGGTACCCATGGCAAATAACCATTGGGTTCTGGGTCTCGAGGGTCAAGATGGCTTCAGTCAAGCAGTCAAGATGTAACCTTTAGGCCTACACAAGACACATTTTGAGAAAGCATAGCAGGATCGCCAAAAACATCCAAATATTTGATATATTTTTGAGGATAATGTCTCTCTTAAAATCACGCCTGTCAATAATACAGCGGCAGTGCCTTCACCTGCTGCTCTGTATACAAGGAAAAAGACCCCCTGCCAGGTTTAGCATGCTTTTGTATAATCCAAATTAAAGAGCTTTGTTTGGGTTCACAGCTTCACTTCTTTCATCACTGCCATCTGTAATCTCTGTATCACTGAAGACATACAGGGTTGAAATGGAGCAAAGCAGCTTCTTTTGGCAGTCTGGCACTTTCATAGCGCAAGTATCGGTTATGTTACAAAGTGTCCACAAAGCAGGTGAGTCGAGAGTGAATGGGTTGCAATTTAAAAAGATTGAAAACCACAGCAGTCAACACCAGAAAATGACCATGGATAAGATTGACATGTTTTCAGGCAAAGAAACATATTTAGTTTCTCATTCTTGAGTTGTTGCCTGTGGGGGGCCTGTCAAGATCAGAAGCCCCTCGTCTTTAGCTTGTAAACATACACACTTTATCTTAAACAGTAGATCCATACACGAGTTGCATCTTTACAGAGGGGGGCTCATTACAACTTGAGGGGCCCAACTAGGAAGCATAATGTCCAAGAGAAAACAGTGAGGAAATCAAGTACCTATTTAAGTGTAGAGACATAAGTTGATGCCTATGGTCACTGATCTCACATTTTTTAGGACTTATCTGACAGCATACTGTAATAGGAACTGACTAATTGACCAATTGTCTCCCTTAGGTTTTTCAGAATTAAAAAAAGCTATCATTTGAAAAGGTTTTTCAGGCTAACAGGCTCCTCTAATAATACATCACAGTTTGACTTTATGTTAAAGTACACTGAAAACTGCAATCTTTATATTGAAGTATGTTACATGGATGTAATACAAGCTCCAAACATCTGATTAAGCTGGAACTGTACAGGACTGAACTGAATGTACACCACCGTTAGTGCTAACATGACACTGCAAATCCCATAGTTTACTGAAATGAGCAAACAGGTTACTTGCGAAGTAAGTTTCTGCTACATGACATATCGCTGCAGTTGGAATAATTCAAAATGCTTGTTGGTCTTTAAATTGTGTGTAAATTTCATGAAGAATGGACTAAAAGAAATAGCCCAAAATTACTTGGGGATAAAAAAGTCCAATGACTTACAGTAAAAGTAGGTTTTTCCTTCTTCTGTAAAGTTATCATTTTGGAGATACAAGGTTTCCTTCCTTGAGATATAACAATAAATGTATAAATAGTAAATAATATATAACAAGATAAATATATAAATAAGTCAATGAACTCATTTGAATACCCCAAGCTTTATTTTATGTTGGTAAAACTTGTACCAGCTATACAATAAAGTGTTCTATGCAGTCTAGTGCTGTATGCCTGTACTGTTAATATTTTCCTAAAATTCAACACAGTAATATGTACAAACATATTTAAAATATCACATTGGCTTGAAAAAACTATAGATTATGTGGAAATTACAAAAAATGTTTAGAGTCAATTCCCTCAATCTGTGGTAACAGAGTAATGCTGTGTTTACATTTCATTAGTGGAAGAAAATGTTATTCCAGCACTTACGGGTGTAATGTAGCAAAGGACTCTGACTAACAATAACAGCAACCCAAAAACAAGTCAACAGAATAATCAGACATAACAATAATTTTTTGATAAAAAACAAAATAGTTGTACACACACAGACACACACACCTTTCTGCACACACCTGTGTGTATGAGGCAAGTCCAGATTTGCCCTTTTTTCCAGGCTTACTGAGATCAGTCGGAGCGATGAGACAAGTAATTAACAATCAAAGCAGGCGCTGATGTCTGAACAGGGTTTTATCGCCGGGATTGATTTATTCCTCAGTCTAACAAATGATGAATGAAGAGTTTTATTTTGCTGAATTGTTTGTTGTGAGAAAGATTAAGTACCCAACCTTTAGACAGGTAACTGGAAGGCCTTGAACTGCATGCCAAATGCCGAAAATAATTACATGCAGAAATCAAGTCCATCTTTTTAACACAGCAGAGAAGATTCAATGATAGTGTGAAATACGGTGCCAATGACTCAACTGAATATGAAGGAAGTTGTACACTACTTTTTTTTATTGTAATTGATTTGTTTTCATGAAGTCTGCTTATGATGTTAGCATGGATTATGTACAGAAGCCATAAAACACCCCAAATTCGTTTTCATCTGTAGCCTCTTAAACTCCTTGGAACCACCGGTGGTTCCAAAATGCACTTGGTCATATTCTTCATAGCTTTCACATTTCATGAGCTACATTCAAAAGACGGGTGTCATATGAGGCTAAGTGTCTTCTTTCCAGTCAAATAGATGGCGATGGAATTTTAAACCCTTATAATAAAAGAAGCTGAACTCACAATTCTTCTTTGATTTCACAATTCTTTCTTAATTTCTAAGCATATAGAAAAATGTATGATCGTAAAACACAATTTGAGACTTTTACAAAAAAAAAAAATTAAATAAAAATTTATTTCATATAATTACTGAATAATTTGCCTTACAATTAGGAGAATAAGAGGTAAGAATTAAACAGGATGTTTTTGTCACATTTTGCCACAGTGACATTTTTGTCACTGATATATCGTCACTGTTAGAAAATCTTATATCTCCAGTATTTCAGGAGAAGGAAAAATTTATTATTTTCTTCATGTTCAAAGTTAATGTAAATTTAATGAAAGTCTTTTGTTGATGTTTTCAAATCATGTAAAAAATGCTTTGGACACCAAGAATGCTTGGCTTGGATGTTCAAGAACCAAGAGCTCCTCTAGAAGATAACTGATGCCTACAAAAGGATGTAAAATGGTGTTGAGGACAGAAAAAAAAAAAAAAAATAAATAAATATAATATAATAACCCCTATGAAAAGACAAGAACAGGATTTGTGTACCTTGCCCGGAACAGGGTTACCGGGGCCCCACCCTGGAGCCAGGCCTGGGGGAGGGGCTCGCCAGCGAGCGTCTGGTGGCCGGGCATTTACTCATGGTGCCCGGCCGGGCCCAGCCAGAAGGAGTTACATGAGTCCCCCCTCCCATCGACCCACCACCAATGGGAGGGGCAGTAGCAGGGGTTCGGGCAGTGTCCGAAGGCGTGGGCCTTGGCGTTCTGATCCTCGGTTGCTGAAACTGGCTTTTGGAACTTGAAACGTTACCTCACTGGTGGGAAAGGAGCCTGAGTTGGTGCGCGAGGTTGAGAGATACCGGCTAGATATAGTCGGGCTCACCTCAACACACAGCTTGGGCTCTGGGTCCAATCTCCTTGAGAGGGGCTGGACTTTATTCTTTTCTGGATTTGCCAATGGTGAGAGGCAGCGGGCAGGTGTGGGCTTTCTCATAGCCCCTCGACTCGGTGCCTGTATGTTGGGGTTTTCTCCGATGGACGAGAGGGTAGCTTCCCTACGCCTTCGGGTTAGGGAACGGGTCCTGACTGCTGTCTGTGCTTATGCACCGAACAGCAGTTTAGAGTACCCAGCCTTCTTACAGTCCTTCGAAAGGGTGCTTGGAACCCGATTGGTGTTCAGGTTTTGGACTTCTGTGCAAACCACAGTTTGTCCATCACGAACACCATGTTTGAACACAAGGATGTCCATAAGTGCACATGGCACCAGGACACCCTAGGCCACAGTTCAATGATTGACTTTGTAGTCGTGTCATCGGACTTGCGGCCATGTGTTTTGGATACTCGGGTAAAGAGAGGAGCTGAGCTGTCAACTGATCACCACCTGGTGGTGAATTGGTTTAGGTGGTGGGGGAAGATGCCGGTCAGACCAGGCAAGCCCAAATGTATAGTGAGGGTTTGCTGGGAACGTCTGGCAGAAGAACCTGTCAGATTGATCTTCAACTCACACCTCCGTCAGAACTTTGACCAGATATCGGGGGAGGTGGGGGACATTGACTCAGAATGGGCCATGTTTCGCTCCTCCATTGTTGAAGCGGCTGACTGTAGCTGTGGCCGTAAGGTAGTTGGTGCCTGTCGGGGCGGTAATCCTCGAACCCGGTGGTGGACACCCCAGGTGAGAGATGCCATCAAGCTGAAGAAGGAGTCCTACCGGGCATGGTTGGCCTGTGGGACACCAGAGGCAGCTGGCAGGCCAAGCGATCTGTGGCTTCAGTCGTCGCCAAGGCAAAAACCTGTGTATGGGAGGAGTTTGGTGAGGCCTTGGAAAGTGACTTTAAGTCGGCTCCGAAAGATTCTGGCAAACTGGCAGGCGACTCAGAAGGGGAAAGCAGTGTGCCACGAGCACTGTATATAGTGGAGATGGTGTGCTGCTGACTTCGACTGAAGACGTCATTGGGCGGTGGAAGGAATACTTTGAGGACCTTCTCAATCCCACCGACATGTTCTCCAGTGAGGAGGCAGAGTCTGAGGACATGGGAATAGGCTTGTCCATTACTGAGGCCGAAGTCACTAAGGTAGTTAAGAAGCTCCTTGGTGGCAAGGCTCCAGGGGTGGATGAGATCCACCCTTAGTTCCTCAAGGCTCTGGATGTTGTGGAGCTGTCTTGGCTGACACACCTTTTCAACATTGCGTGGACATCGGGGGCGGTGCCACTGGATTGGCAGACTGGGGTGGTGGTGCCTCTTTTTAAAAAAGGGGACCGGAGGGTGTGTTCCAACTACAGGGGAATCACACTCCTCAGCCTCCCTGGCAAGGTCTATGCAGGGGTACTGGAGAAGAGAGTCCGGCTTATAGTTGAACTTTGGATCCAGGAGGAGCAGTGCAGGTTCCGTCCTGGTCGTGGAACACTGGACCAACTCTTCACCCTCTCCAGGATTCTGGAGGGTTCATGGGAGTTTTCTGGGGGTATTCTGTGGGAGGTGCTTCGGGAGTACGGGGTACATGGCTCTTTGCTACGAGCCATTCAGGCCCTGTACAAACAAAGCAGGAGTTTGGTTCGCATGGCTGGCAGTAAGTCAGACCCGTTCCCAGTGAGAGTTGGACTCCGTCAGGGCTGCCCTTTCTCAATAATTTTTATGGATAGAATTTCTAGGCGCAGTCAGGGGATGGAGGGTGTCTGGTTTGATGACCTCAGGGTCACATCCCTGCTGTTTGCAGATGATGTGGTCCTATTGGGGACATCAGGCTGCGAACTTCAGCTTTCTCTGGATCGGTTTGCAGCCGAGGGTGAAGTGGCCGGGATGAGAATCAGTACTTCCAAATCCGAGACCATGGTTCTCAGGCTGAAAAGGGTAGAGAGCCCTCTCTGGGTCGGGGATAGGCTCTTGCCTCAAGTGGAGGAGTTCAAGTATCTCGGGGCCTTTTTCATGAGTGATGGTACAAGGGAGCGGGAGATTGACAGGCGGATTGATGCTGGGTCAGCAGTGATGAGGGCTCTTTACCAGTCTGTTGTGGTAAAGAAAGAGCTGAGCCATAAGGCAAGGCTCTCGATTTACCGGTCGATCTACGTTCCCACCCTCACCTATGGTCATGAGCTTTGGGTAATGACCGAAAGAAAAAGATCGCGAATACAAGCGGCCGAAATGAGTTTCCTCCGCAGGGTGTCTGGACTCTCCCTTAGAGATAGGGTGAGAAGTTCGGTCATCCGGGAGTAGAGCCGCTGCTTCTTCACATCGAGAGGCGTCAGCTGAGGTGGTTCGGGCATCTGGTTAGGATGCCTCCTGGACACCTCCCTCGGGAGTCCACCTGGGAGGAGACCCCAGGGAAGACCCAGGACACGCTGGCGTGACTATATCGCCCAGCTGGCCTGGGAACATTAAAGCACTTCCAGCTCTAAAATTCCACTGTCTAAAATTTCATGATGAAATGGCAGTTAAGAGGAACTGTGGAAGATAAAGGAAGATCTAGAAAAGCAAATCAAACCCCCGTATGACCTACATTTTGTCCTGCTCCCACCTGCATACTCAAACAGCTGGTTTTCATCTGTATTAGTCACAAATTAACATGCCTGCCTTTTGATAGACTTGCCTTTACTTGGCTTTATTGCCATTTATTCACCTTTATTATAAGCATGTTCCACAACTGTTGTCATCTGACTGCCTTAATGCTCCAGAAATTTATGATATTTGCATGATTGTTCATGTGACTGGTTGATTTTACTTAGAACTAGACTTATAGACTTCTGTCTATAACTTTTCTTGCTTTTCTTTACATTTTATTTATATATGCAAAGTATAAATTGATTTACTATTTTGCAAGATTTTTCCACATGTGTGTGTTGTTCCACTCCTGCCCTCACTGGGCTGGTTAACTTTATGCTAATTAGTCAAGTCAAGTCAAATTTTATTCATATAGAGCCTTTTTACAGCAGGTCTTCTCACAAAGCAGTTTTATAGAAAAAAACTGGTTCAAGGTTCAAGCCCCTATTAGTGTCGTCAATGGTGACAGTGGCAAGGAAAAACTCCCTAAGAGCAAGAGGAAGAAACCTTGAGAGGAACCAAGACTCAAAAGGGGAACCCATCCTACTCTGGTCAGCACCGGACAGCAAAACAAGTATACGCTTATACCATATAAAATAAGAAAAAAAAAGACAGAAAAGGGAAAAGCAGGTGAAGCAATGGCTCTGCAGCAGCATCATTAGGGGTCAGTTCATGGAGGTAAGTTTTGCACATTGCATGTACAGCAAGAATTTCCATGGTGGTCAAACTGGTCCAGGAGATGGGCAAGCAGTGGCACCCAATCAAGGCCGATAAAGCAACAGCACCAGACCACACAGAAGGGGCAGTTCACCTCAGCAAAGAAAAACACAGACAGTTAGTCCTGTGAAGAGTGACTGATGGAGACATCTACATGCCACAATCACAATTTTATTTTTAGATATTTTATATAAATTAATCAAATATGAAGTCATTGTGCTTTAGCATGTGGGTCATTCTACAGAAACATCAATTTTGTGTCCCTAGCATTTACAAATATATAGGAAATATTAAGATATTACACTTAAAAAATGTTAGCTTTACAATTTATTTTGATTTTAAAATAAAACAATACATTATTTTAGCAATTACACCTTCTTGAACTTCAATTCAGCATTACAATGAAAGTTGTGGTCCCCATGAGTTGTGTCACTGGTGTTACTCAGTAACAAAATACTTCTTATTTTTAAATAAAATCACACAATGACATCACTCGACTTCTTTTTACCTGTTTTCTGAGGATCTATGAAAAAAAGCACATGGTGAGTCCACTGTGTCTTTCAGTTATCAGACATTTTCTCATTTAGCTCATGATCTCATATGAAGCTTTTAGCCAAAGTCACTGGTGTGACCGACTTTATTCTCAGATGATTGTGAAAAAACAGAATACAAAATGGATTAAATGACATATTTTAGTGGAAATTCCATAATTGACAGCATATGGTGTGATGCTCTGTAGCAGGCCATTTTGTAAAATGAATTTTTCATTAAAAATTTCACTGGTGTTACCTTTATTATGTGTATCACCAATGACAGTCATTAACACCAGTGACACCAAGGGCTAGACAGAAAAGGGGACGTTTGACCCTTTTGCTTCTTTAAGGGTCAAAATGAACAACAAATAATAATTTGGCCAAATTTTAAAATGGGCTGTTTTTGCAGCTTAATTTCTATGTACAGATAGAATTGAACAGCCTATTTAGAATTGTAGCAAAATTGGGGAGTGAATTATATTTGAAATCTTTAACTATATTTACACAGTACAGGAAAAACAGTTTTTTCCATAATAGAAACAAACTATATACTGCATTACTAACACGGAATAAACCATCAGAAATTAAGTGAGATGAAAAGTAGGTAATGGAAATTACCTGGCTATCTTCCTCGGGGATCATGAACAGTTGTGGAGCATTAGTCAGATAAAGGCATGCCAAATTTAATAACACTGCAAAGTGCGCTGTTGGGCAAAATACAATAATGGTGGTTAACTCACTCCAATGAGGGACTGAACAAACAGCCAGCGTTCCCCTGGAAACTCATAAATGACGACTTGCACGAGCACATTCTCATTCTGGAGTCAAAGTCAACAGACAGGGGTGCCAGGAAGAGCGATATTACTTCTGGAAATGAATGTGGCTGGCCTGGTTAGAGACACTGGCCTTAATGGACTGCGGGGGGAAAAGGGCGCATTAGCCGGATTCAGTGTAATTGAAAATAACACACTTAGAGTGAGACTCGGCGTCCTCCGGCAGCGGTGGCCCAAAGTCCTGAATTAGTGTCCATCCCTGTTAGTCGCACACTCACACAGACACGCAGTTATTAGTCACCAGAGAAGAGCCTGGGCACCATTCAGGAGAATAGTTTCCTTTATGAAGCAGCTCATAAAGAGAGAGAGAGAGAGAGAGAGAGAGAGAGAGAGAGAGAGAGAGAGAGAGAGCGAGAGAGAGGGAGAGAGAAAGAGAGAGAGAGAGAGAGAGAGAGAGAGAGAGAGAGAGAGAGAGAGAGAGGGAGAGAGCGAGAGAGAGGGAGAGAGAGAGAGAGAGAGAGAGAGAGAGAGAGAGAGAGAGCGAGAGAGAGAGAGAGAGAGAGAGAGAGAGAGAGAGAGAGAGCGAGAGAGAGAGAGAGAGAGATATTAAAATACCTGGAAACCAGACTTGTGTGATATTATTAGCACATCACTTTGATCAGAATAAACAAACACATTTACTTTCTAGTTCAATTTTCAATCGACAGACTTGTGAAAAAAGAGGGATTAAAAGGGAAGAAAAGGTGATCAGTAATTGTGCAATTGAATAATTATCTTTGCAACTGTGATGCACTCAGACGAGGAATTCTTGCTGATGCAATGTTAGGAAAATCACAAGCATTCCAGTTGAGTGTAGAAGATATGTATTTCATTCATGTAGGAAGACCTTTTGCAATACTACTACTACTAGTACTAATAATAATACATTTCTATGTACTCTTTGTTCCTCCACAGGGTACAGCCTAAAGTATGACATTTTTACATGCAAATTTTTCATGACAATTTCTGTTTATTTGATATATTTACATATTGGAAAAAAAATATATCAGAAAATATAAAATGTGCCAAGACTTTTGCACAAGCTAAATACTATGTTTTACTTTTAAAATATGTTATATTTAGGACATTACAGTGTGCAGAAGTATGTTTTGTATGTGTGCTTATTTTCACTTAGAAAATGGATAAAACATGTCATTTGACCAGGGATGCCAAAACTTTTGAATGTGGCTGTAGAAGAAGAAGAAGAAGAAGAAGAAACAGAAGCAACTAACTGACATTGGTAGCAGTAACAACAACAACAACAACAATAAAGGCAATAATAATAAAAATATCTAAAATAATAAGTACAAGATATTCTTTTTTTCAGAAATGATTTAAGAAGAAATGAGATACAAAATAAAAAAAAAAATATTTGCATTAAAAAAGAAAAAGTCAAAGTTAAATAAATGAAAACACAGAGATGTCCAAAAAATAATTACAAGATATTGAACTCCAAAACTGGACATCTGAGTTTTTATGAATTGATGAGTCTAAATTTGTTGTTGGATTTCTTGGAATATGAGAACCAGAAAACGCAACCAACTTCTAAGACTGAACTTTGGAGGTGTGCAAAAATATCCCTGCAGATTTCTTCGGAAAACTGAAAGCAAGTTTCCAGAAAAGAAGAGAAGGCACAATAAAGGAAAGAAGTGGACGCAAATACTGAAACATTGATATGTAGTTATTGACGCTTCGGTGTAATTTTCTGTTCAGTATATTTTGTTTTTTTTATCAATTCTAATAAACCCATAATTTGTACCTAACAGCTGTTTTGGCCAGAAATTGAAAGAATGAACAGGTAGTCACTTTACTAAGAAACTTTGAAAAATGGGCCAAAATGGAAACGATAACCTTTATATTAGGGGGCAAGTATAATATAGTTACCTCGTATAGCCTGTTCATCTCTTTAAATGTGGTAATCTTGTGTTTACAAACAAGCAGAAAGTCAGTATTTATCCATTCAAAACAACTGAAAAACATTGCCAAGCTAGTTTGTGTTGAATGTGAAACCAGATGTTCTCACAGGGTTTAAATCTGGACCAAAACCATCAGTAAAAACCATTAATAATTTGGGCTTAGTCCTTTTTTTTTTTTTGAGTCAGTGTTCTTTTAGAGCTGACGATTTCCATGATATGCTCAGAAAAGTGTATTATGAACTAATTTGTCACAATAACTTTAAGTATCATGGTACTGCCCACCCAAAAACAGCTTAGATAGTGAATCACCAGTCAATGCATTAAGTCAACTATTTGCATGTTAACATTGGTCTGATTTGGCTGATCATTCATTGCACATAAAACATTAGTCAGCTCTGTTTTGTGAAGACACTGAAACAATGACTATATGCAATTAGTCCGCAACTATGTATAGTGGCAAGACTTATTTTAAAGGTAGCAGCTGCAACCCTGCATGGCCTATGCAGTCACATGGCTCATTATGGGCCTTCAAAGGCCCAGAAAATCCAACTAGCAATGCAAAGCATCAAACTGAGTGTACAGTTGATTCCTTTGGCACCTTCCTATGGAAAACTCTCCGCATAGAACTTAGTGAAATTCAAGATATTTAGCCTTCAGCTCTCGATAAGTATCAGGACTTTTGTTGTATAATGCAAAGGTGTTTTCTTGTAAATATATTACTGTTTTAAGAGAACTAGAGAAACACTAAGCAAGCCATGGAGCCCAATATAAGAGAATACAGTTGGACAATGGAGCGTTGGGCTTTTCTCATGGCTGTATGCACTCCCTCTCTCTCTCTTTCTCTCTCTCTCTCTCTCTCTCTCTCTCTCTCTCTCTCTTTCTCTCTCTCAACGGCCACCATCAGCCACGGCATGGAGCTGCTGTGACCTAATAGCTATAAAATGCCAAATAAAACTTATGGACACCAATTGCCATGTAGCTCTGGCCGCGGCCCACAGTGCATCATTGTTATGGAATGATGAGGTCATAGCACAGGCTGACTATCAGTCTCCCTCCACTCTGCGCTCTTAATTGGAGAAGAAAATTATTAATTGATATTTATGCTTTGTGATGTCATGTCTGTGGGGTCCCCCCCAAACCCATCTTTCATATGAAGGCAGTGCAGTTGTATTACTTTTATATCACACTGCGTAACTCCTGTCCAATGACATGCCACTGGAACTTGCTTCAGGCCTGACACTCACTTCAAGTTCAGTTATAGCTGTAAAATAATGATAATAATGATAATAAGAAGAGTTAGTGGCATCGTGGTGAAGGTGGTTTCGTGTTGCCAAAAGTGAAATGCAGCGCATGATTATTTCAAATACATAGTAAACACAGCAAAACCACAGGGTGAGTTGCACAATTGCCAAACTAAGCATGTAATCAGTGCAAAGGTGCATTACCACTGCAATATATGTGCTATAATAACTTCAATTCAGTAGAGGTAATTATACAATTACAGATGCACCGCCCTCAAAACAAACCCTCCTTCCCTCTCCTCAGATGTAATCACTTGGTCCGCTGCCCGAATCAGGTATGAAATATGCACGTATAGTATTTCATGTCGGTTTTTATCGTTTGGCAGGTATTAATTAACGAGGGGAGTCTGTAAATCTGTCAAGAAGGGAGATGGCCTCCTTAACTGGCTCTTTGTCTCGAACTCAATGTGGAAACTGGCATTAGAAGGCCACGGTACATTTTATTCCTGTTTACAGAATTCCACTGAGTAGAATCACATAAGAGGATGATTCACAGGATCAAAACACATCCTGTGCATGGTGCAAGTCTTGTGCGCACACTTTAATCTTAAATCCTCAAGTCTGAAATAACGAGTTAAGTTGATTAACATCAATGCTTCCAATGTCAGATCACCTCCTGCTGTTTAAATGAATCAATACAGAAAGTCATTTTTGCTACAGTACAAAAGAATTCAATTACAATGACTACATGCCAAAAATATGGTGTCTTCAAGCCAGTATAATACTTAAAATGAGTTTTAGAGCTTTATATAGCATGTAATGTTGAATTCTGGGAAAATATTTACATGCAGTACATGCAGATTAAGCTGTATTGAAAACCTTGATGTATGGCTACTGTAAAATTACAGTGACAGTACTGTACACTTTTGATTGAGCGAATGTTCATAAATGTAAATGTTACAGAGGTCAAGCTGCATCTATGAGCCAGAGTAAATTGCAAAAAATGTTTTCATAGCGAAGTATGGCTTATAACATGCTAGATTACCTGTAACCTGTAACAGTCTTTTTTATGATACATGCCATTATATGAATCATTCTACTGCATTGGCTCACAGCTGAAAGAGATAAAACCATTCAGACTTTTTAACGCCAACAAAACAATCATAACACTTTGATATATGTACCCGGGAGAGACCATTTTAGTAAACACATAAAATCATAATCTTTTTATATAAATATAAAAAACGTTTTTTTAAGTGTGAAAATTGAGTTTCAGTAGTGACAGTTTTTAATGTTCCACACTGATTTTCAGTCTTCAAAACAGTGGCATTCAACTGCTCACCATGTGGCCATAAGGGACAGGGATCCACAGAGGGGATCGGGCCTTACAGTTATTGCCCCTAGACTCTGGAATAAACTGCCACTTCATATCCGTACTTCAGAGTCTATACAGTCTTTTGAATCCTCCTTAAAAAGCTATCTATTTACCTTAGCTTTTAATTCAAGTTCAGCCTGAGCTTTCAGGTTCTTTGTTTCTGTCTCTGATCTCATTTTAGTGTATTTGTTGCTTTATATTATGTTTTAGTCTTGTTATTTTATTGACCTTTGGATTTATTGCTTAATTTTAAACTTGTAAAGCACTTTGGTCAACGTTGTTGTTTTTAAATGTGCTCTAGAAATAAAATTGACATAGACATTGACATCCTGCTCTAAAACGCAGAGGTGTGGCTAAAATAAAGCTCTGCCTATGGAATAAAATATTTTTGTGCTTGGAGGTCACATGACAGCGCAGGATTTTTTAAAGTAAAAAGTAAAAGTAAAGTAAAAAAAAATAATAATAAAACCTTTCAATTTCACTTAGAGGCAAGCCAAAAAGATCTTTTTATAATACATCACTGAAGAAATGCAAACAAAATTTAAGTATTGTAAGTTGAATTTGGGACCTCCCAAATGTAAATATTTATTCATTTATTCATTACAATGGATAACTGTATCAAGCTAATATTACATTTGCTATGTTGGGGAATATACAGTATTTCATAACAAATCACTGTAGGACTGTGTTCATAAGGCCATATGACACCTACAAAAGCTTGAGGCAAACATACATAGACATTTAAAAATCACTGGTGTTATTTGTATCTGGAGGAGAAGAAACTGGAACCAACTTCTAAGACTGAACTTTGGAGGTGTTGAGAAATGAGCTTGCAGGGTTCTTCAACTGAACGTAAGTTTCCTGAAAAGAGTGGCAGCTGTAATAAGGGCAAACAGTGGATACACTGAATACTGAACAACATTATATTTTGTCATTGACTGTGTACATTTTCTGTGTATGTTTCTGCTTTTATTCCCAACGAATAACTTAATGGCCATTTTGACTGGACCCTGAAGGTTGGCCTCTGACTTTGGCACATAGTTTATTTAGTGCAGGCTAATGTATGGCCTCTTTGGCTCTGCACACAATCAATAAATGTACAATATGCTGATAATTCCAACTTATCCTAACTTGATTTACAATATCTGCACAAGCCTGGCTGTTTATGGAGAATGAAAGAAAGTGAGCCATCTGTGCTGGCAGTTTAAGCCAGTGGCTTCAGTAAGCTAAGCAGATGGAGAACGATTAACCTTACTAAAATGAAAATGCCTTTATTGGCTGAGCATCAGTTAGGGTTGCCTGACGATGCCGAAATCCCCAAACTGGGGGGGGCGTGAAAAACAAAGTGGGTGACCCTCATGTGCTTTTTCTCCCCCCTCTGGCCCACTGTTCTTTATTCTCTCTCTGAGTAACTGTGACAGTGGGACGGGTCTGCTGGCGTATCCTTTGCGCCCCTCCATCCTGTCCCATCAGAGTCCGCGGTGGGCTCCGTCACTGTGGCGTCGCGGGACATTCTTTCCCACAAGCAGACGCATAGTTGCAGCCTCTCCTCATGTGCCGGGGGCCCGCGTCTCTCCGACAGGCGCGGGTCACTTCAAAGTCCGGCCGCCCCACAGCTGCAGGCTGTCAGCCCGGTGCCCCGCTCCAGTTTGTAATCATTATTAAAGGCTTGACCCCGGAGGCATCTCTGCCGCTGTTCACACCCCCTCCACCCCAACACACGCACACTTACACACACACATGAAGCTCTGCAGAAGAGCTCGGCTCAATGTGACTCCAGTTGCCCTGCGCCCGGCCGGGTACCCAGCAGGAGAACAGAGTGAAAGTAGAGTGCAGCTGAGGGCCTTTGCACGTTTGAGAAATTGCTTGCTGTAGGTATAAATGTACTTTATATCACAAGGTAGAAAACAATTAGAGGCTTAAAAGGAACTCACTGTCACTGTTGCACAAAAACTCAATTTCTGTTTCTTTTTATTTATTTATTTATTTATTTATTTATTTATTTATTTATTTATTTATTTCACGATGAAGTAGGATCAAAAGAAATGGACCAAAATGAAAGTAAGTTAACACATACTCAACAGAGAACACACTTCTGCAAAATTTATGGCGCAATTACTTTTAACTTATTGAAAAAAAAAGAAAAGAAAATTTGTAGTTTGGCAAATTGTATATTTTATGTTTTATTTCTTTTCTCAATATGCAGAACTCTGGAAACGAATTGAAATTGCAAATCACTTAATATATATATATATATATATATATATATATATATATATATATATATATTATATAAATGTTTATATAGTAATATAATAATTATATTACCACTCAAATATATATATGTATGTGTGTGTGTGTGTGTGTGTGTGTGTGTGTGTGTGTGTGTATAGATAGATAGATAGATAGATACACAGGTAAGTAGACAGATAGGTAAATAGACAGATAGGTAAATAGATAGATAAAATAATATAGCAATTGTTCTGCAAATGAAAAAAAGAAAATACAATTTAACATATTGAAGCATGTGAAAATGCCATAACATTGGCTTACAATGTGTTAAATTGAGCAAATAAACAGTAATTGAACCTGATAATCTTCTGTGGATTTTATGGTAAATTGTAAGGACTTCTACATTTTTTTAAATAATTACTTTTTTTGTGAAGAAATGTTCATTGATTGTAAATTTCATCAAAAATCTAGCATCAAAAACTGAAAAAGGCACATATAAACAGAATGCAAGTTGTTTTATCTATAATTAATAAATGTATACTTACTGCACCTGTAACTGCATCCAGAATGTCATTTACACGACTTTAGAACTTTTAATTGCCTTTCTTGCCTTATTGCCACTTGCTACATTCTGACAAGTCCCACCTCTGTTTATTTACTATTGCTATGTCAATCAAAATTTTCACTCTGGCTGACAGTCTAAAAGGTTCAGTAGCACAAAGGTAAATTTCAAAAGTTCCACTGTAAAAATTGTCTCATGACAAATGTACTTAATGGGGTAACAAGTAAATTAGCTACTTTTATTCAACCTAAATACTTTGAATGAATGATTCTTTCAATCAGAGTAATTTTTTGAGTTGAATAAAACTAGTTTAATTGCTTGTTACCACATGAAGTAGATTGGATGAGACACTTTTTACAGTGTATGATGCAAAATTCAGAGCAAATATTCATGATTCTGCATTATTTTGTGTGCATTGTTCAAATGTAACCAAATAATTACATTGGCAATGGCAATATTGACCATGCTGAAGCCATTTTAGCACACATTCCTTTTATTGAAGCATGTATGTTGGGTATATATCTGGATATTCTCTTTGAAGGTTTTTAAAATTCTGAACTTTATGTAAACATCGCAAAGATTGTAATTTTCACTTGAATTGTAATGCTAGTGACATAAATTGCAATGAAGAAAGGTATTTAATTATAAAAGAGAACCCCACTGTACATTTAACAAAACATAAATCTACACTGTAAAAAGTGTCTCATCACATCTACCTAAAAGAATACATTATGTGGTAAGTTACCTAGTTTTATTCATCCCAAAAACTGCACTGATTGAAAGATTTGTTCATTCAAAGCATTTAGGTTGAATAAAACTGGTTAATTTACTTGTTAACGTATGGAGTCATTTTTTTAGGTAGATCTGGCAAGACACTTTTTACAGTATAGATCAGTTCAAAGTAAAGAAAGAATATTAAATTTTTCAGACCAGCTAGCTTTAAGCAAACTTTAACTGTACAGATACAGTTTATTTTGCCTTAGAGTCAGCAGAAGTATGCCTATTAACTTGATAGCTTGTAGTACAAATGGTTAAGAAGCGAGGCATTCATCATTTTGCAAACAGTCAAAAGTGTTTTAAACTTTGATTCTTTGGAAAAACTTAACTCCATTATTTACTGACTGCTTAAGCCAAGAGGTGTGTTGGCTCAAGAACAGTGTTACCTCCAGGCTTCATATTTCAGCCTAAATGAAGGAAGTTTCTCAAAAGTCATTACCATGATTGTGAAATTTAAGCTGAAGACTAGTTGCCAATTGCAACTAACAATTTGATCTGTCCTTTTACCCTGTGAAAAAGTTACAGGGTGCCTATTTTTTAGCTGTGATTATTTATGTATTTATGTATAAATTTTGTTGCTGGATTTCCATCTTCATAGGTGAGCAAGCATGTCTGCATTTTAAGCATTTTCATTGTCTTTATAGTTGTACAAGATTGTTGTAAAGCTGTAAAGCCTGGCTGATTTTGCTTCATAACTGTTGACGTTCAGTAGCTTCCAACTACAGCAGACAGCGAGAGGATAAAGCAGGCAGCCCATTGGCTTTTTGCTCAGTGTTCTTCCCGAAGCCCACTGCTCACTGCTCATTTTCCACTCACAGACCAATTTACTTTTTTCTTTCTTTCTTTTTTTGTGATCCTTTGTAAATTAGGTTAATAATTTTAAGTGATATTATAAATACTGTGGTTTATACAGCTATACAGTGGCTTATACAGCTGTAACCAATCTAACACAGTCAACAACAGAATTAAAAAAAAAATCATGACCTAGTCATCAGTTATCAGTAATAGGTTCTTAGTTTATTTTCCAAAGTAAAAGTTTGCATGTGCATTTAAAATTTGTTTGAGAAGATTGAAAATGTGCTGAACATTAAGCTGGGTGGTCCGAGGGTGGACTGGCAGTTGGGGTGCTGACTTTGCCAAAGGACAGTGGACCAATATATCATCACTGTCCAAAGAAAAACAAGTATCTTCAAAATGGTAACTTCACAGGAGAAGGCAAAAATCGAATTACCTTTAATGCAAGTTGATGTAAAGAGATTTCATTCTAAGTGATTTTGGAGCATCTTTGTTGATTAATTCATATAAAGCTGCTTTTATAAACATAAAGGACAGTGTGTTACAATCAGGTCGAAAAATTGAAATCGACAAACATGGAGATATGCTTGGTATCTGAGAGAACAGACACAAGCCAAGCTCAAATAAACAAGCATTACAAATTTTTGTTGTTTTCATAAGACCCACAACATATCTCAAAGCACATTCTGCTTCATTTATTTACATATAATTGCCTCATCCCAATATGTGAAAACTGACCTTAACCCAATAGGTGAAAAGTGACCGTAACCTAATAGATATAAACTGACCCCATTTACATTCATTTGACTGTGAAAACTCACTATAGATTATCACTGCGATCAGATCAAATGATTACAATCTGACAGTTATATAATAATTGGAACAGTCCTAGAAAGCTCTTTTTGATGCCCTCAGGCTGCATGAAAGCAGACGTCCTCTCTTAGCTCATTAGCCATGTGGTGATGAAAGGGGGCATTTATAGCCACAATCTGCAGCCTATATCAGGCCATGGGAAACCTGACCCTGCCTTATTACAACAAGACAATATGCTGCGGTCGCTTTTGAAGTGCAGAAGCTGAGGGAGCAGAATAGTTTCTTAACTCACTCAAAGCTAAGCAAGCTAAAGTCCCTTTTAGCTTCCAGCCTAAGAAACAGATGCTAGCCTGCTGGGTGACTAGCCTTGCTGTAGTAAACATGTCAATACACCATTTCCCTCCACCTCCACCACAACAAGTCTGACTCACTGATAACAACAGATTTCAGTCTGAATAACAGTCATTAAAAGGCTCGTTCTCCTGTCCAACCCCACAGTAAAGAGAGCAGCTGCGAGTCGCTAGCGACTGTAGGCTATGCTACAGGCCAAAATTGGCTCGCTTTCCTTTCCTCATTAACACGGAATCGGACAGATACGGCTCTCTTCTTTATTTCGGAGGGGGTGGGTGGTATAAGTGGGCTACCCAGCAGCGTAGTGTCATTCAGTGCTCCAGGTGTGCTGGAGTTTAATAACCCTTTATTAGCCATTCCGTTATGCACAGGTAATGCCTACTGCCTTCAGGTCCGTATGCAGGTTGAGTCACTTCATAACAAACAGCAGTGTGTAAACGTCTGCCTGAGGGCTATACGCTTCCATACATGCATATATTTTTTACTCTCATCCTGTTAAGCCTACAGCATGTATCAATCTTTCATGCCGTAAACGCACAGCTATATGATATGTGTGCATTAGAGAGAGAGAGAGATATGAGGGAAAAAGAAACAGGTGACTAATTTATTTCATGCAAAGCTTGAAAAATTATGGTCTACTAAGCAAATTTGCTAGGTAAACAGGATGTTTTGGACACCACTGCATGATTTTTTAAGACTAAAATTAAAAATTTTACTAGCAACTTCAGTCAGCTGATTCATATGTAGGAATGAGCAATGCATTTTGACTGATGTATGCTTGCAGGCCTGAACAAGATGAGCTAAGAATAATTAATTGTAAAGAAATCATAAAAGACAAGAAATATAATAGAAAAAAGCAATATAACTTCAATATAATTTCTAGCAATATAACAACTAAATATGCAGACATTTTCTGCAAATTTTACTGCATAATTTTAACCTTCTAAGCTGACTTGGAAAAAAGGAAAATACACAAAATAAATCTGGCCATAACGTTTGGCCTGATTTTAAATCAGCAAATGAACAGTAATTGTGTATTAAAATGTGTTTTCTCTAATGATGTGTACTTATTTTCACTTAAAATTTAGAAATTCAACAAAAAAAATAAGCATTAGCATGGTGAATCATGCAAGTGGTGGCCTTGGATTTCTCTCTCTCACTCTCTTTCTCTCTCAAAGCTTTAAGTACTGTTTATCTGATGAGAATAGTTTTGGTGGTCTACCAAATCTTGCATGATTATTAGGACTCCCAATTTTTCTATATCTTTTTTTTTAATCCATCCTTTAGCCAATGTAGACAGAAAAAAATAAAACTGCATGACAAAAGCAAAATTGTAATTTTAATTCTGAAAGTTTCTGTAAATAACATTGATTTCTTAATATGTTGGTTGGAACTCTGAGTGTTTCAGTAACATTTAAGTTGTGGGCACAAAGCGAACTGTGATGGGGACTTTCATAAGTTCATCAATTTAAACTGTAATGCCGCAGTGCATACTGTGTTGACACAAAGTGCAAACAGTACTTTGTTGTAAACAGAAGATGCTATTGACGCAAAGTTATGATGATACTATCAACAGCTAGAAGAAGTGGCCCATTACCTAAATATTGCACCACACTTATCCAAACAAGACACACAAAAGCCTATTGTAGACTGAAAACAATCCGACACCCAAACCAAAAAGCATTGAAAACCACGTGAGATAGTGATAATGGTAGGTAGTGTCCTAGAACAATGAGCAAAGAAGAATGATCTAGTTCAACTCATCTATGCACATTGTGAGATTGTGTAGCATTGGTCTGACAGATGACAGTCATTTATGCATTTAGAGTTAGGTTTCATAATTCAGTTTCCATTGCCAAGACTGCCAACTAAATAAATCAGCTTTAGAGCTTGTACAAAGTTCACAGAAAACTCTGATATGCTTAATACTTTCAGAAAATGTTGTATTTTGGCCAGTAGCTAGGGTACGAAATGTTGGGCATGTATCTTTATTATCTGTTAAGATATGGTGGCTTTAAAATGGACATGGTCTTTATGTTTGCCTTAGACACACTTTCATCTTCATACATTGTAAAATGTGTCTTATCAGGTCTATCTAAAAAAAAAACAAAAAACTTCATGTGGTAACAAGGAACTAGTTTGATTCAACTTAAAAAAAATACATACTCATTCAGAGTATTTATTCAGGTTGAATAAAACTAGGTAATTTACTTATTACCACATGAAGTAATATTTTACTGGATCTGACAAGAAATTTTTACAGTGTAGGTGGGCAAGAGAATAAACAGTTAATAATGTTTTCATCTGTTAAAATTGTGTTAAACACTACTTTTGTGGCAGTTGCACACACTTTTTTGATTGCATGAAAGCTATGATTATACGTTTTCATTGCTCACTAGCAGCTCAACACAGTCACAGGATTTCATACCCAGAGCAAATGGTATACTAGTTAAAGGCTACAATAAGCTTAGTTTAGGTAAGTTTAGTAAATTGGTAAAATTTCACTCCCTTTCAAAACACCTGGGATTTAAAAATGCCCTTTTCTTTACTTTCTTTAATTCTGAAAGGTTGCTGAGACCCAGTTGTGTGAAAAATCTTTGTCAACTACATATTTTGTTGATTTACAAGTGAGCCTCTGTTAACAGAATCTCTATGGAGAACAAACATAAAACATTTTGATCAAATATAGTGTGTAAATTTGACTAAAACACATGTGATGATTTTTGCACAGTTTATGTTTCCCCAAAATGTTAAATTCAGCAATTGTACAGTCAATGTGCATTAAAATGTGTAGCTCTACAGACTTATTTTCACTAACTCACAAAGTTAACAACACATGCCATTTGACCAGGTGCACCGAAAATTTAGCATATGACCATATGGGTAAATGAAAGGGTGATTT
The DNA here is from genome assembly GCF_015220715.1 of Pygocentrus nattereri. Classification (NCBI taxonomy): domain Eukaryota; kingdom Metazoa; phylum Chordata; class Actinopteri; order Characiformes; family Serrasalmidae; genus Pygocentrus; species Pygocentrus nattereri. Next base: position 37,387,905 of record NC_051217.1, on the reverse strand, counting down.
GTCTCCAAGTGATTGTGTGTGTGTGTGTGTGTGTGTGTGTGTCCATGCCCAAAGTCAGCTGTGACATTTTGAAGCAGATGGACACACCCACTGTGCTGAACTGCACTGAACTTTGTTGATTTGTTTATCTTTGGTTTCTATACAATTGAATGCCTCCTCGACTCAGGGGAGCAACAGCTAGACATAATATAGTGAGAGCAGAAAGGAGGGGGCTGACAAGAGAGATGGAGGTCACAGAATGGGCGAGAGAGAGAGAGTGAGTGAGAGAGAGGAGAGAGTACATAAGAGTGAAAGAAACACCAAAGGGTAAATGAGGAGAGTGACAAGTGCTTGGACCCCTTGGCATTGCCTCTGGGGCTGTTTTCTGGGCTGGAATGTTTTGCATCTCATGGTGGTCCCAAGCCACGGCTCAAGCCACAGACACTTATCAAGCATCTTCTAGTTGGCCTTGACCCTCTGTGCTCTTAAGACACACACATGCACACCCCCATAGGCACAGTGATATCAGCTTCAGCATTCTGACAGACTGCGTGTAATTTAATCAAGACTTTGTGCCAGCTATTCTTTGAAGTGAGCATGGTAAAAATACACCACACACAAATACACGCAGATCACTTTTACAGAGCTACAGCCGCCAAACCTCTGAGTCACTGTGTAATTTTAAATAAATACTTAAAGTACCTTTTATTAGATGCTTAATCGAGATCAGCAACATTCAATGTGGTCATGTTAAAGTAAATATTTGGAGGACAATTTGCAAATTGTAAATTATGCATTTTAAAGTCATGTAATGAGCACAATCAGAAAAGTACACATGCAGTACAATCTTTTAAGCACCGACTTCATTCAGCAGCAGAAAGCCAAATTCATGTATTAAAATTATTAGAAAAAATTGCCAGATAATAAGTTACGAGCCATTTATCTCTGAAAAAGCAGTTTATTGAGGCTGCAGTATTAATTTCTTTCCAAAGAAAAGCTATAAAAAAGCCCACATCGTCAGAGCCTGATGGTGCATTATGAATATTTCCACAATAAAATCTACAGAAGGGAATTTATGCTATGTTAATAGTTTTTCCCACTTTTTATGAGGAATGAGGAAATAATCATCAAGCTCAGACAATAGACTACAGTTATGTTATTAGCGAGGCTGCACAACTTACTGATCATGTTTTAGCCTTTGCAATATTAATCACTGATGGCTGCGATCATCTTGCCAAAATTCAGACATTGTAGATGATTGATCTCTGTGTGTTTTGAAGAATCTAACAAAAGTAAATAATATGGATGGAATGTTTACTGGTTTTGTTATATAAGTATCAAACATAGCAATTTACTACCTTAAAACAATCAAACCAATCCATATTTTTACAATTAAGATAACCACATACTACTACCCACAAATCACATGGAACAATAGTGCAGGTGCACTATGCAATGTGTAGTTGGTTTAAATAATTTCCATAGTAAAAAGTGTTGGTCAGTGCACAGTATTGAGCACAATCAGAGACCACCCTGAAGTTATTTCATTTCCAGTCAAAACAACCATTAAGTACAAGTTAGTTTCAAAGTAGGTTATATAGCTTACACTTGCCTAAGGAAGGGGATACAAAAGGAAAAAAAAACAGGGTTTTACAAAAATAGTTAAAAGAAAACCCACCTAACAGTCACCATAAGATAAACAGCACTAAAAGATTTTATATTTGCAAGACATGAGCATCACTCTTGTTTCTGTCTATCATGTGTCTGAAAGGATGTGTAGCTCTCAAGAAGCTGCTCCTGAGAAAAGGAAATAAAAGCAAAGAAGAACATTTGCAAATCAAACAAACAACTTGCTGGTTTTCTCAGAATAGACAAGTCAGAATCCAGACCTCAACATCTCATATTTCACTGAAATTGCAACCAACTTCTAAAACTTTGGCGGTGTGGAAAATGTCCCTGCAGAAGTCTAGAAATCTAATAGTAAGAAAGCTGTAATTAAGGGTGGCCACAAATGGTGGATGCACTAAATCCTCTAAAATTGATATTATTTTTAATTGTTGAAGCCATTCTTGAGAAAACCAAATAGACAAAACAGGAAGACCATTTGCAAAATCTTGCAATGAAAATGCTGGTGTTCTCAGAACAATGGACTGGCCAGCCCAGAATCCAGACCTCAACATCACTGAAAACTTCTACAACTTTGGAGGTGTGGAGAACATCCCTGAGGATTTTTTAGAAAAAACTAAAAGTAAGTGTTTCCCTGACAGAATGAAAGCTGTACGTCTCAATATTTAAAAAAAAAACAACCAAACTTTGGCAGTGTGGAAAATGTCCCAGCAGATTTCTAAAAGCAAGTCTTCCAAAAAAATGAAAGCTGTACTACAGGTTGTCTACAAGTGGATGCACCACATTAAAAAAACAAAAAACAAAAAAAAAAACTTCTCACAATTGGCCCCTCCCAGTCCTGTCTATGTGAGTTTGTTTTGGTTTTCTAATCCTGCCCCCTCGTTTCATGACTCCACCCCTGATTGTCTCCACCTGTGTTTGCACCTGTCCCTTGTTACCCTTATGTATTTAAACCCTGTGTTTGGCCTTTGTTTTGGCTGGTCTTTGTTTGATTTGTTGGTGTTATCTGCTGTGTTGTTTGTACTAATCTATGTACTGTTGGATTCTGGTGTCTGTCATGTCTGCCCCCGATTCAATCCGTGTTGGCTCTATGACCCAGGACCGTTTTGATCGTGACCCTGGATTTGCCCATGATAAAAGTCGCTTATCTCAGCACGTGCGTCCGCCTCCTCGCTCCCCGTTACAAAACTTATATTATATTTAAATCCTGAAGAAAAGGACATAGAAAAAAAAAACATGAAGACTCTGCAAAATCATGCAAAATATGGATGTTCTCAGAACAAAAGACTGACCATCCCAGTCCAGAGTTGACTTCAATATCCTTGAGTCCAGACTCCAATATCATTGAACATAGTGATTACTGGATTGTGAGAAACCGAAAATGCAACCAACTTCTGAGACCAAATTCCCAATCATTAAAAAATATCTCAGCAGATTTAAAACAGAAAGTCTGCTGAAAAGAATGGAAGTTGTAATAGTTATTGGGATTTCTAAGTTTATGTTAAACCTATGTTTTCTGCCTTTTTAATGACGCTGAATAATTAATATCTTGTATTTAAAAGGCATTTTGACTGGAAATAATGGGGAAAAAATGTTGTCTGTGATTTTCCACAGTATGATATATTTACTAAAACGACCAAATAAATAGATAAATAGATAAGTAAACCTTCAATAAACAGTATACAATGAAGTTGTTCTGGCTGGACGTCACTTGCCTGAAGCCTGGCCGTGGATATTTTCTGTTTCCCCTATGGGTTAATTACACAGAACAATCTCTTAAAGCCCATTTGTTCTTTCAAGACCCACTTATCTGGTAAGCCGTGGCTCTCAAGCTCAGCAAGGTACGTTTTATTAAACCCTGCACCACATGTGCTGAAGTGGACAGATCTTGGCTGCATTATAAGGAAGATATGCGCTCCCCATTATCTTGAGTTAGATAGAATACATGTAGCATACGTTAAGTGTCTCTCAATTGTCTTTTGAGAAATGTGGCTTTTAATGACTCTCTAATTAGATCCATTAATCAAACTCGCTCCATCAGCACAGGCAGAGACTGGCTCTCTCTCTCCTGCCCTCCATCGACCCCCTCTGCCTGACCAACAGCTGTTGCTTAATCTGCCCCCCTCCTTCCACCGCACCCCAGAAATCACTTTTGACGCCATCCATCAAAATAACATTAAGATCACCACATTGGCAGTGGCCGTGTGCTGGGAAAAGCCCCCCCACTTAACCCTTAAACTGTATATATATTATTCAGTTTTTGAGTTAATTATTGCTGGACTTATTATCCACCAGTGTTTAGAATTCATGGGCTAACTGCTATGAAATGAATAGACATGCTGTGTAGTTATGTTATGAGCAGGGATGGACAGTTTATTAGTGGTATATCAGTCTTTGCATCATTGATAACACACAAGACCACAAATGCATATCAGCCTTTTAAATAATTGCAAAGTTTTCTGTCTGACATGAACATTTTGACCAGTGTCCAGCATTGCAGATGATTGATCTCTGGGCATTTGAAGAATCAAGGCATTTACATGATCATAAGTAAACAACATGGATGGAATGGTTACTGGTTTGTTGAATGATCCACCACCCAAATAGTACCTGCTCTGTGAGGATTCGTGGCGGTCCTGACCACTGAAGAACAGGGTAAAAGGGGGCTAACAAAGTATCAGAGAAACAGATGGACTACAGTCTGTAACTGTAGAACTACAAAGTGACCCTATAGAGTAAGTGGAGCTGATAAAAATGAACAATGAGCGTAGAAACCAGGAGGTGGTCAATGCAGATGATCACATATTATTACCCACAACGCAAGCAGAACAATAATGCAAGTGCACTATGCAGTGTGTGGCTGGGTCACTGCAAAAGCAAGTGGTGTTTATTCTGAGTAACTTCTCAACACTTTCAAAAGAAAAGAGACCATACAGGTACATTTTTTGTTCATCAAGGTACAAACAAATATGCCCTCAGAGGTATAACAATGGTTTTAAAGTCCATCCTTGCACCTTAAATAAAGAGGAATGATATGTATTGGTAACTTTTTGTAACCTAATATTTTAAAGTAGAGCAATAAAATGAAACACTTGGACGCAGGAAAGGGTGCATGGGTCAATAAATCTTTAAACCTACAATTCCAATGGATTAAGTTTCAATTATTTGTTGAGGGTACCACCACAGTGGCAGAAGGAGTACCACCCCATGACCATTTACTACCATTTTTTTCTTGGAATGTAATAACTTGTCAAAATTCAGTACTATGCAAAAATCAGAGACCACATTAATTTGCTTAATTTACCATTTAATAAAATTATTTTTTTTTCCAGGAGATGTTTGAGGGAGGAGAAAAAAAACCTGTTTCCAAAATGTTTACAATATATTAATTAATACAGAGGAACTGAGACTCCACGCAAGACCTAGTAGACCACCAAAACTGTCTATCAGCTTTTAACTTTGGGAGATTTGAGAAAATAAAGCTCCTTTTTTGCTTCAGATTGGAAAAATTCTCATGGTGTTTCTGTCCATTCTTCCACCATGAGAAGTCAGCTCAACAGTAAGGCCGTAAAGGATATGTAGAGGTCAGGAAACTGGTAGCAAGAAAAGAAAAGAAAGAACTGGCCACCCCAAAGCCCAGACCTGACCATCATTGAGTGTGTGGGATTACTTAGATTGCAAGAAACAGAAATATAACCAACTTTCAAGACTGATCTTTTGAGGTGTGGAACAGCATCCCTCCAGATTCCTTTGAAAATCTGAGCCTCCTGAAAAGAAGAGAAGCAAAGTGTGGAGTTGAAATAAATTATATTCAAATGTGTTGTTAAAACTTCTATGTAATTAAATGATAAATATGTTTTCTGATAAAATAATAATAATTTGTGTTTTGTCTGGTAATTACTTAGTTAATTGATAATTAAAAAGTTGAACTTGATGGTACAAGTAGACAACGTGAGCCGGCATGCCCAAGCCCTCCCAGACCCTTCCTCGCATCATTTATCCTGCCACTTATACTCCTCCAGGGACCGTTGGCCATCCCAGACCCGGCGGTCTGAAGGCACAGGCCCAGAGGGGGCTTGGGTATCAAGAAAAGCTGGACAATGGCAACAACTGTGCATCGAATTTAGCTCCTCTGTTTATCAGGGGGCCAGTAACAGAAGCCACAAAGACAATGTCGGGGCGCACAAAGGCGTGGAGATGGGATGGGTGGGGTGAGGGGGGTAAGCTATTGTTTTTCAGCCTAATTGGCCCTCACTCATGCCTTCGATCCCTGCATTGGTGCAGCCTCACTGGGGGGACGTTGTGCTGCTAAATGCGGCGTCCCACAGCCTGGTAGCGTAAAAGAGAGCCTTACAAGTCCATGGCATTCGGGGGGCCACTGGCGCATCCCGGCGATCAGCGTATGCTTGGCCCTCGGCACGGCGCTAGGGGAACGGAGAGGCATTGTTTGTGCCTTTGGAGAGGTTTTATCGCAGCTCGCTTAATCTTTATTACCTCAATGCCAGTTCAGATGATTCGGCACAGGACAATCACATGCCTCCTGCTTGGGAGGGGGTAAGTGGAGGCGGCCAGAGTTCACCTTTGACTTTTCCAAACACAGCCACAAAAATTCCGTACATTAGCATGCCTATAATACAATTACTTAGATGGCACAAACAAAGGCAGTTAATGGCTCTATTTAAAGCAAAGCACTTTTCTTAATGACACTGAGACTTACACCGCCTGTCAAAAGTTTGGGAGCACTTTATCTTCTTTTGAAATTTTATAAGTGACGTTTGATTTTCACATTCGGTTACTTTTATTGAGAAAATATAAAACAGCAGCACTTTGCAATACAGCTCTATAACTGATGTGTAACTATTTGTTAACTATTCAGTAAGTAATGAAGTGTTACCGTAGTTGTTATTATTATTACCCACTATAATAAACTACCATGTTGATTAAAATGTATTCATTTATTAACCAATCTTGAAACACTGGAACTACATGTTTAGGGTTTTGTCAACTAATGTTTACAGTACTGTGCAAGGGTCAAAGTCTACAGTTCATGCATTTCATTTTCCATCTATATATATTTTTTTTCAGTCAAAAAAAACAAACTATATTTAATAGAGAAATATGCCTCAACATCTACAACTAAATATGTTACCACAGTTTTCAGCATGTGTCCAAACTCTGCCTTTTTTTTCAGCTTTCATTCTTTTTGTGAGACTTTATTTCAGTTTATTATAGAACTCTGCAGGGATTTCTTTCTCCCTTCAAAGTTCAGTCTTCAAGCTTGATTGTGATTTCAACTTCTCACAATCGAAGTAATCCAAAACACATGTTGAAGTCTGGACTGTAGGGTGAACAGTGCATTGTTCTAAGAACACCAGCACCAAAAAAAGTCGCTGAGCGTTGAATTGGCTTCTTGCAGTGAAGAGGAACACCTGAGGGTATCTTCAGATCTGAACCTAAACTGGGGCTTGCTTTTTGTCTACCTCTCAAACATATTTGATAGTTGCAGAGCTTGTGGTCTACCAGGTCTTACACAATTTTAGGAGGCCCAATAAAAAAATGGATACTGTTATTTTACTTTATTTTATTGATTTAAAAAAAAATATATATTTTTAACTTTTTACTTCCACTTATGCAACTGGATTATCCTCTCTAATCATCTCAGGAATAACTAGCATTTAATGGCCATTTCGGCAGGACATTAAGGTAATGAGAGTGGCCTCTGGAACAGGTCTTTTGCATTGCACTGTGAGTACTTAATAACCAAGCAGTGAATTTTAACTAACTCAATCTTGCCTATGAAATAGGTATAAATTGATTCCCAAGTTCTTATCATGTAGACCAGAAAGCCATGTAATGGCATTTAACACTTCAGTATCAATAATAAGTCACTATTAGATTTTTTTTAAGTAGTTACTGGTAGTTTTTTGTAAGAGTAAGGCAAAATAACTCCACTGTATTCATAACAGTGTTATAAGTATTGATATATCAGTAATTAATGTTTCATTCATGTCAAATTAAAGATAGTATAAACTGATAGAAATTGCAATTTTGTCCACTTTCCAAAGATTCAGGACTTTACACTTTGTTGGCATAAAAATGAATAAATTCCTACTATAGTAAAACTTTACATCATTGCTTTGTTAATAGGTACTTAAGCATTAATTAAGGAACTGTATGTACAGTTTTACTGAAGGCTGTCTCATTAATGTCCATGTAAGATCAGTGTAAATCAATAGAGTGACCATGTCCACATGTTCAATACCAAATAAGTCTTTGGTCACCAAGTCTTTACAGCACATAGTCTGCATAGTCTTTTCAGTAGAATGGCGTAGTGTCGTAGCATCCGCCACAGCCTCTGTGAGAAGCTTAGGAGGGGGTGTGGCAATGCAAGTGGCTTTTGGAGCTCACCATACTTCTGGTTAACACAGTCACTTTTTTAATGACTGCTGCTGTTGTTGTTGCTGGGTGGTTCAGTTTGTAGTTTATCAGAGCAATTGTGACTGAGGAAAGTGGGTTGCAGTATGCAGGAAGTGTCTTACCTCCACCTTATGGGCATTTCTCAGAACTGTTGAAGTGCCTGTTCCAAAAGGGCATTTGTCCATATGCATTACTTGGTCAAACTTTCTATGAATGTTATGATTGTGAGCATCTATAACCACATTTATAACATATTATAATGCTTTCATAAAGCATTATAAACATTGTTAGGAATATATATAAAAATGAATTACACTGAATTACACTTTATAGCAATGTTTATTATACATTATGAATTGTGAATATATAATGCGTTATATGTAATGTTAATAACATGTTATACTGTCAGTGCCAAGAAGTCAGTCCCAGCTTGGAGAGTGTAAAGATTGCTTTCCAATATTTTATTTCTCATTGCTGGTGCTGTTAGGGCTGCATCTTTGGGGCTTCAGGCCTGCATATTCAAATGCTTAGTATAACACAGGATATACAGTGTTAAGTTAGTGCCAGGCTAACGGTGGTGTGTGTTTTAGTGTTTCAGTAACTACTTTAAGTTGAAGCCTCATTCGTAACACTTTGTACACTTCACTTAGAGCGGACAAATACAATTTATGAGCTCTTATAATTTGTTACGAACAGTACTTATAATGCATTATGTTAACAATTCATAATGCATAATAAGCATGGCTATAACATGTAATGCATTTTTATAAGAATGTATAGCCATGTTTATAATGCCTTATGAATGCATTATGACATGTTATGAAAGTGCTTATAGATGCTTACAAACATGACATTAACACTTTCTATGAAACATTACTTTTTTGAAATATGCTTTAAAAATAACACGAATGCATGTGGATTAGCAGGAATGAGGTCCAATAAGACCTCAATATTTTAAGGAAATACAACATTCTGCCTCCAGCCTTCTGCCTTTTCTGCATGTCTTTTATAGATTTATCATTGATCGTAAGTGTTGAGTGAACCTTTCAACACATGTAACGACCGTGTAGAACAGCGAAAGCAAAAGTACCTTCCAGGTCGTTATGGAAACAAACTCTAATCTTTTGGCATTAACCTCTGACCCCAGACAGGTGGAGATGGTGTCTGAGGAGTGGTTCGGCCGAGGGTGAGGGGCCGCCTTGGTGTACTTTGCGCTGGGGGGAAAATATTATGGTTTTGCAGAGGGTGAGTTTTGGTGAGCTACTTGTGGGGTCTAAAGAACATGTGCCAGGGTGAGAATGCCACAGGTCTGCGCCTCTGCAACCGAGCAGATAAAGATGGTCCAGTGGGACAAATAACTAAGCACCTGTCTCAACACAATAACACAGTGATTGCTAATAGCTACAAGAAGGAATATTCACAATTCACATTTGAAACTATAGCTAAGGCTCACACATTCTGGAAAATCTAATTTTCCTCAAGTTTTAAAAAATAAAGTTATGTAAACACAGATCAAATTTCATAATATATTGTTTACTAAGCTGCAAAAATTGCCCCATTTTGAATTCATTAAGTTGGTTTGACAAATCCAGCTTAGTATTCTTAATTTTATTGTTCTGAACCTTTTTGTACTGTTTTCATAGTTTGTCATTTTCAAGCTAGAAGTTTGCAGAATTGTACAGCCTATATGGCAATAGAGAGGTTGTGCTTTTGGAATCAGCTGTGCATGGTTTTTGGTTCTGTGCACATTTTTGTCCTACTCAAAATGGAAGTTAGAGTAAATTCACATGTAACACCTTAGCAACCAACTGGGATTCCATAGCAATGACCTAGCAACACCATAGGAACTACCTAGGCATGCCATAACAATAGCGTAGCAACCACTTAGGCATAGCAATGCCTAAGCAACTACCTGGAAATTCATAGCAATTGCCTAACAAAACCTTAGTAACCACCTGAGCATACGACAGGAACAGCCTAGCAACCCTTTAGCAACTGCCTGGCAATCCATAGCAATGGCCTAGCAACCACCTGGGCATAAAACCTGGACAGCAGTCGCCTAGCAATGACTTAGCAACAACCTGCAAATCCAAAGCATTTGCATAGCAACACCTTAGCAAACAAATTGGGATACCATAATGACAGCCTAACAACACTTTAGCAACCGACTGGGATTACATGTCAATGGCTTAGCAACACTTTAGCAACTGCCTGGAAATACATAGTAATAGCTTAGCAACCACCTGAGCATCCCACTTGGGCATATTACAGCGATGGCTTATCAATGCCTTAGCAACTACCTGGGAATCCATAACAATGACCTAACAACACTTTAGCAACAACCTGGGATACTAAGTCAACAGCCTAATGACACATTAGCAATCACCTTGGATTGCACAGCAGAGGACTAGCAACATCTTAGTAACCCCCATGGATGACATAGCAACACCTTAGCAACTGCCTGGGGATCCATAGCAATGGCATAGCAGCCATTTGGGCATACCACAGCAATGGCCTAACAACACCCTTAGCAAGCCTCTGGGATGACATGGCAACAGCATAGCAACCACCTAGGCATACCACAGCAAAAGCCTAGCAATACTAAAAGTGACTGGAAACCATAGCCCAGCAACACCATAGCAACAACCTGGGAAACTATGGCAACAGCTTGATAACCACCTTGGACCCCTTTTACCTTTATAAAATAAAGATGCAATACATGATAAATGTAAGCTATTGTGATGCCTTGAATCAGCTATTGCACATAAATCAGAAGTTGCGTAAGTTCACTGATTACTTGGGATAGTAAATACAAATCATTTCTCATGGTTCTTCAAGAGCACTGTACAGATATCAGAGTCAGTAAGTTTGTCTACAGTGAATAATTTCACATGTAGCCACTCTGCATGACTTATAATCTCAACTTCTGATTTATTGTCCATTTTAAACTGTAATTGTACTTCAAATCAAAGACACCGAAAGGCACAAAGTCTGTTTTTATTTATCTACAAGAGAGGTGTCATAAGAGTTTCCAATAGATGTCCCACTACATTCTTCTCATCAAGCAGGGAGCATGTGCAAGTACTCCTGGGGGACCCCCAGGCTCTAACGGCCACTAGTCTTGTGTTAGGGGCCTCTGTGCCCATTCCACCAGCTCTGGCCAGCCTGGACCAGGTGCCATTTCTCTGCTGCTATCCCCAGAATGCGACTGGGTGGCGTCGCATGACCTGAGCATGGCGCAACACAAGCGACCAAATGGTCCTGAACGCAGCTGGCCGATGGTCCCACTCTCTTCCAGCGAGGGCCAATGTTAGTTCCCTCGGCCACAGCTATGGTTGTGAGAGAGAGAGAGAGACAACCGTTTTCACATCGAGTTAAAGTCAACTTGAATTAACAGCACGTTCTCAGGGCCGAGCTGCCCCGTGTGTTGTGTGTTTATGATTGAGTGTTATAAAAGCTGCTGCCGGCCTCTCTGGTTTCAAGTCTCTGTCTCCAGGCCTGACGGCAACTGGGAGGCGGAATGTTTTGCAGGGCTGAAGCACCTTAAGCTCTAGCAAAATTGCATTTTAACAGGCCTTGCTGTAGACTGCGACCATTATATACCTCCTGGATTATGGTGAGTGGAGATGCGCTTAGTGTTCAAACAGAACTGGAACTGTAAAATAGTCTAAGTGAAGACACAAACCAAAAAAAGCCAAAGAGAAATGTCTATTGAAGCTCTAAAGATCATCCTGTATTTTGATGCTTCCCTATTGTGTAGCTACAAATGGCCAAATTGTTAACAAAGAGTGCTGGGGTGTTGTGGACCAAAGACTGCTTAGACTAGGTACATACAGAAGGTTCTTCCAACAACAGTGATATCTCACTATTGTTGGAAGAACCTTCTATCTCCAAAATGATGACTTTGTAGGACAAAAAAACCTACTTTACTTTTAATGTAACTCAATGGAGTACATTTTTAACTCAATGGTCCCAGAACTGAAAATTATATATACATGGCTTTAAAATGGGATTGTGGTTTGGTTCATCAGTGACACAAAATACATTTAAAGAATGAATCCTGGACATGCAGTCATATGCACACCCCTGTCAAAATACATGCTTTGTTGCTGAAGTTAACACGTTTTAGTGCACTTTTTTTGTATTTAATTACTGAGTTTATCCTATGAAAAAAGGATTGAATCTAAAATGTGGCATAAGCCACATTTGTGTTAATTTCTGAAAATGAATAGTAACTTCGGGTTTTTTGTAGATGATATGTCCTGATATATACTGTTAGAAATAAAGGTTCTGTGCAGGTATTTTTTTGTTTATCAAGGTACAAACAATGTAAATGTATCTCAAAGGTAAAACAGTGCTGTTAATGTTAAATAGTGGACCTGTGATCACTCTTTCCAGTATAAAAGTATTTGGTGTTTTTAGTGTCATTAACTAATGTTTTAAAGCACGACAGTAAAATAAAAAGCCTGGGGATGTGGGTGTGTGGAGTATATATTTGTGCAGAAAATACATTTTCAGTGGATTAAGGTAAAGTTATGTTCCCTGACTAAAGGTACTGAGACGTACTCTTGAGGTTTCCCAAGAGAAGTACTACCCCAATACTTATTTTAAACCCTTAATAAGCCATAGGCCTGCCAGTGGGCCCAAATTTTTATGATACACTTCTATAACCTAAGAATAGCTTCATTAGTTTGCACTGACGTCCCTGTAGTTACTGAATAATCAGCATTTGTATGGAATACATACTTTTGTATGTGACTACATAATATATGTGCTTGCATTTTATGTATTTTATGCATGTACAATGTGTTCCAGCTGTGTAGAATTTAGTTTATTACCAATGTGAACCGTCATGATTTTGAATTCACTGCCTGTAAAAATAATAGCTTAGTGAAGTGTGCGAGTTATGTCTAAGCTTTAAACAACTTTTCTCTATTGTAAACTCCTCAAACCACCAGATGAGATATGATTATGAAATGGCTGAAGATCTCAATGTCCAAGAAAAGATTGTCCCATTTTTATCTAAACAGGCCAAGCTTGATTTTCAGTTGTGCTCCAAATGTCAGAGATGTAATGGAAGTAATAGATCATTACATGTTGTTGATCCCTTCAAATTGCGCAGTAAGATTAAATTTTTTTATTTGTGAGGATTTGAATGGAATGAACACAGTTATTTTCACAGTGTTCATTCCGACTGGTAGATTTTCAGTAGTATTAGGCAAGTTCAAAGTTTTAAAAGCATAAATTTTAAGTGTAAGTAGCAATTTTTTTTTATTAGTAGGACCTGGGATACTGACACATCATTCAAAGGTGCCCATTTAGCCTATTTCTTCATACATCAAGCTCAGAAAAATCTATTTGATGGCATTTCTTGTACTTTCTACTTGGTGCAGATTGTATGTATTTTAGAGAGTTAATTCAGAAGTAAAGTAATGGATAGTGGAATGTTTTTTTTTTTTTTTTTCCAGGACTTAATAAGTAGTTTCAACTGTCAACTGATTATGAAGTTGTAGGACTGGAATTAGAACTAGATTTAGATTTTGGATTGAGGCTAAGGTTAGAGTAAATGTGTGGTCTTGGGTTAGGTTTAAGATTTGGATTATGGTTAAAGGGGCACTGAAATCAAAATTTTAAAAAGTAATAATTACTATATCTATTGTAAATGTGCCTACTTGCTTCCTACATTGCCACAATCGTCTCAAGAATATGAATTTCTGGTTTAAAAAAAAACAAACTCTTATGATGGGTTCTGAAGGTAGGAAAAACTTCGGAAAACCACTGACATTTTACGGTAGATATATTACTGGAAACTGAATATCTCTGCATTTATGAGCTTTGACATCAGGGCTATACTAGCAGACATGACTTCTTTATTGAAGTATTAAGTATGGAGGGGGGACCCAGTGGTTGTGAGGTGTATTTGCATAATGCATGCTTGATATTGTAGTGAAAGAAAAACTCATGGACGAAAACCCAAAAAAGCAAATAAAAAGTGAATTGTCAAGCTGTTGAGGTTTAGAGATGCACTGCTTTGCCATAGACATTACAAATAACAAACTCTAGTTTTAGCCCCAAACACCCATTTTTATTAAGACCAGAATGTGATTTTGGTTAGTGTTAAAAGATAAGTTGTATTTAATAGATTTGTAGCTTAAAGTCAGTTACTAACATGGCTAGCATCTCTAAGGCATCCAAGTAAGGTGTCCTGGCCATACCAACTGTTAATGTTAATTTAGTTTATGACATATATATTCATTCCCTGGCCTAGATGAGGCTTAATCATATCCTACATCATACTGTCAATAGGGATTTCCCCACTGAAAAACGATTTCAATCCTTAGTTATATTTTACTCTCCAAAAATGTGTCCAAATGTTTAGAACTTTATCATCCCTAATGACTGGAGTGCCTTGATGTTTAGCCGGAGATGGAGACATAAAAAGAAAATAGTTTCCATCTGTTTTTTTCTCTGACACACAGCCCGGCACCTGGAGTATGCTTCTGGAGACGAGATGCGCCAGACAGATCCGAGCAAATCCCAAACAACTGGTCCCTTGATGCCATCTACTGGACACACATCAAAACACATCCAGGCCTATTCATTACAATAAAGTCATTGGAGTCCTTTTGGAGAGGTGAAGGGCCTCTTCAGAAGAGGCTGAAAGGAAACCGATACTTTAGACTGTTTGCGAGGCTTGCGATGTACCCATTTGTCATCATGAATCTCAGCCGGTGCCATTTGGCCTCTCTCTTTCAATCACGTCTGGCCGGGCTTCAGGAGTGCGGGCTCTGGGATTGGAAAAAGACTAATTAGCCTACTTACGGCCCACAAAGTAAGTCTGTCATCCGTTGGCTATCGAGAAGTGCAGTGAGAGTCCCTTGCTATTTCCAGCTGCGCAAAGTCATTAATAACTCTTACACTCCAGCTGCACCAGACTGAGCCTTCAACACTGTGGCCTCTGACCCCGCCCCAAACCACAACCACTTACTGTTAAAGCCCTGAGCTGGATTTACCACAACAATGCCATGACCACCCTCAGCTGAGTGGTTTAGAGGATGAGGTAATGTGACGGTATTGTTGTTATTAGTGTTTTATTTACGAATCAGCTACAGCTAGTCTTGAACAGAACTTTCGTTTTCCCCTGACTTTTTTACTGGCTGTCAAATAACCAGAGCACACTGAGTTAAAATCAAAACAAAAGCAAAAATAAATAAATAAATGAATAAGTAAGCTGGCAGATAAACTGATAGACAAACATAGATGAATGGATGATAGATAGATAGATAGATAGATAGATAGATAGATAGATAGATAGATGGATGGATGGATGGATGGATGGATGGATGGATGGATGGATGAATAAATGAATGAACTGGACAGATAGACATAAAGATAGACAGATAGTCGTATATATACATATATTACAAAGGAGCTCAACATATGGTCAAAAGAGTTCAGCAGCACATATACATCCTGAGACGGATCCATCCTCTGTCTGGGCAGGAGCCTGCAGCACCTCTGACTGGAAGTCCCTGCAGAGGGTGGTAAGAACAGTAGAGAAAATAGAGTTCCTCCAATACAGGACACTGCGAAAAGTCGATGTCTGACCAGAGCTCAGAACATAGAGACCCCTCCCACCACCACCATGGACTGTTCTCGCTGCTGGCCTCTGGAAGGAGGTTCTGAGCTCTAACATGCTGCTCCAGTTCTTTTTTTTTTTTTTGATTACTTCATACATGGGACTGCCAGTGCAATATACTCTTGTACATATACTTATTTCAAATTCATTTATCTGCTGATATACATATGCTTACATACACACTACACTTTGCACTACATTGTACTGTGCACTACATTGTATTACTCTGAGCCAAGACAACAAATGTTGCTCTAATTTGCACTGTATGGTGTTAATTTGAATGACAATTAAGTCTGTCTAAGTCTATATATGTATATATAAAATCAAGCACCTAGCCATGCAATCTGTCTTTACAAGCATTTGTTAAAGAATGGGTCACTTACTGAATTCATAAGTGTTACAGTACTAGGATGCCACTATTGCAAAAAGTCAGTTTGCCAAATTTCTTCTCTCCTAGGTATTCCATGATCAATTGTGAGTGGTATTATTAAACAATGGAAGCAGTTATTAAACAATATAGGAACCACAACAACTTAGTGTAAGACCATTACAGAGTTCAAACCTCCTCTGGCTTCAACATCAGCACAAAAATATCACCATGAGCTTCACGGCAGGGCTTCCGTGACTGAGCAGTTGCATGGAAGCCTTACATCATGCTAAGTGTCAGATAGAGTGGTGTAAAGCACTGCCACTGGACTCTGGAAAAGTGGAATTGTAATCTGAAAGTGTGATGAATGAGTCTGGATTTGGTGAGAAGAACATTACTCACCACTGTAAAGTTTGGTGGAGGAAGGATAATTCTACGGGGTTGTTTTTCAGGGTTTGGCCTAGAAACCTTTGTTCCAGTAAAGGGAAATCGTACTGCATACCAAGTTATTTTTTGTCAACTGTTTGCTTCCAACTTTGTGGTAACAGTTTGAGGAAGAACCCCAGTGCATAAATCAAGGTCCATAAAGGCCTGGCTGGGTGAGTTTGGTGTGGAAAAACCTGACTGGCCCTCACAGAGCCCTGACCTCAACCCTGTCAACACCTTTGGGGTGAACTAGACTGGAGATTATGAGCCAGGCCCTCTCGTCTCTGACCACCAGTCTCTGACCTCACAAATGCTCTTCTGGATGAATGAAATATATTAACTGATTTCAGACTCAAATGTTGTAGGATTTTTAACAGCCATTTTATGTAAGTGGGTAAGTGAGCAGACCTAATTATATTTATGGTAGTGTTTGATCTCGTTGACATTTGCCCTCAACACTGTTGCTCAACACTCACTTCCAGCATGAATAGCAGGATGGAAAAAAAAGAACAGAGCAGATTCTGTTCTCAGGGATTCTAATGACCTTAATTAACCTGCTAAAAATACCACCTACAGCTTACTGCTCTCTGAGAGAAATGGCTAATCAACACATTTTGTAAAGCAGAAGAAAAACAAGCCTACACAAATCATGTCTGTGTGGTGCAGAGACTGTGGAGTACTTACTTAGCCAGGTAACTCATATTTAAGTCCATAGGAGATGAGGTAAAACAGTGCTGGTCAACTTCAGCCCTGAGGACACCCTGTCCTTCACAGTTTTAATTGTTTTCTGTGCTAAGACTAAGAAGATTTTTAAGACTAATAAAGATTTTTCACAAATATTAGTACAGCATCTTAGTAACATTGGCAGTATTAAAGAAGAAAATCTCATTTTAATCTTACTTTTTTAATCTTACTTTCTACCATCTTACCTTATGTTAACAAAACAAACTATCCGATCGAAGTTGACAATCAATTATCATGTCTGTTACCAAGCAACTGGTGATACCTGCACAGCTAAAACAAGAACACAATCAAAATAATGTGAAAAGTGTAATTAAGTCAGCAACATAGATATCGTTACTGATGTATAAAAGCTCAAAACATAACTAAAGAGCAATAAACTGGAAGTTAAGAATTTTGTGACAGTGCCCCCTGCTGTTTATCAGAGCATCATTACTCCCTAGTTTCAGTTCAGTGAGCCTCAAAGATACTGATTACGTCCGTTCAGTGGAGTGATAACATTTGAAGGAGTTGAGTTTCTGTTTACCTAAGCCTTTAGCCAGTGAGTGAGGAACATTATTCCTGCTGATAAACAACAACACATTCACCAAAGTCACCATTAGTGTAATATTATATTCAGTAACTGTTATCAACATTTACACACAAGGGTAATAAGATGGGTGGAGACTGTGTCTGCAAACATAGAGCTATGGAAAGAAAACCATCTCACAATTGAAACCATGACTTTGTAATATAAATAAATATACTTCCGTTGTGCTTGTGTTGAAAGGTGCTGCCTATAACAGTTTCCTCAAGCCAGGCGTACACTGTGCGATTTTAGCCTGACTGAGTTTCATGATCGGGCCGACTGTCAGCGCCACCCGCCGTCATTTGCCACGCAGTGTGAGAGGGGAAATGATGCCTGATTAACTGCCCAAGCGAGCTATGGTGAGCAGTGGGATGATCAGGTGGACTCCTAACATATCAGCACTGTTGTGTCTGATCCACTCAGACCAGCACAACACACACTAACCCACCACCACCACCCACGTCAGTGTTACTGCAGTGCTGAGAATGATCCACCGTCCAAATAGTACCTGCTCTGTGAGGTTACATGGGGGTCCTGACCACTGAAGAACAGGGTAAAAGGGGGCTAACAAAGTATCAGAGAAACAGATGGACTACAGTCTGTAACTGTAGAACTACAACCTATATATCTATATAGTAAGTGGAGCTGATAAAATGGATGGGCATAGAAACAAGGAGGTGGTCATAATGTTATGATCAGTGTATGTCAAAAGCACAAATGTAGCCATTTAACCAAAACCACCAGTGGACCCCCACGTTTTGTGCATTTATGCGTAATGTTTATAATAGCAAAATAGAGATAAATCGGAAAGCATACGTTTTCTTTAGGTACTTTTCTGCCCAAGAACGCCCTGCATGGAGCCCTCCATCATGAATGTGTAATAAAAATATGTTTTACACTAAAAGCTTATTGTAACACTGTTAACATCTCAGGTATCAGGCATCATATGTGTAATCCCATCATCGAATAACTTTTTCGTGAGATCGCTTTCAGACTGTGAATAGTGTGTCCCACTTTATATTGAGTGTCTCTAATAACTGTGTAGTTACTTGTGAATAACATATGAAACAACATTGTAACTACTGATGATATAGTGACTGTTACAGATAGATTACAAAGCTACAGCCTATGTAATTGGACACGTGTATCAACTTCTGTTTTACCTCATATAATTTCACAAGTGCATGATTATTCATCATTGTAACAGTCTATTTAATGTAATTACACAAGGGTAATAACATAAATGTGATTACATTCATAATCATAGTGGAACAGCAGGTGTCCCCTTATCTTAAAACATAACTTTTGGAACATTACTTCAATTACTTACTATGTCTATATTACAACTCCATTATTACACCATACCTACATAACAGCTACACAGGAACTGCCCACTTATTTTAAATTATAACTAACACTGCTCTACAGGAAGGTTCCTGAGTACGACATACACTTGTATAATTCCATAAGGCAAAACAAGTTGATACACATGTGTAATCACATAGGCTGTACTTCTGTAATCCATCTGTAACAGTCACTAAATCATCAGTAGTTACATTTTTGTTACATATGTTATGCATGTGTAACTACACAGTTATTAGAGACACTTCATATAACATGGGACCGAATAGGGTAATGACTGCATTATATAGATATTTTCCATTCCTCTTTAATGAACCATTCAGCTAATCGTGGGGACGCTATTTCCAAGCAAGACCTTCTCACCCTGACCTCACGAATGCTCTTTTGACTAAAATGTCCAGAAATTCCTGCAAACAAATCTCTCTCAAGACTCTCAAGTCTTGTAGAAAGCCTTCCTAGAAAAATGGCGAAAAAATGATTGCCTTAATGTTGAAAGCAAACCTCACGTTAACAGCCACGATATCGGAATGGGACGTTCAACAACATTGTCCAATTGTGATGTTCAGGTGTCCACATACTTTTGGCCACATAGGGTATGTCATGCTTTTGAACTGCAGACATTGACAAGCTTTGCAAGTTATCACGCAGAAACGTCCCACATCTAAGTTTGTTTGCGACGCAGCACATAAAAACCCTCCCCGCAGCTCCATCTGCCAAGCCTCACTGACTCTTTCACACAGCCAAAGCCCTGGAACAGTCCCTGTCAAGCAGAAACAAGGTTTCTCTGAAAAATACGGCTGAGGAACAAATGCAGTTACTCACGGCAGAGCGAACGTT
Organism: Pygocentrus nattereri; assembly: GCF_015220715.1. Classification (NCBI taxonomy): domain Eukaryota; kingdom Metazoa; phylum Chordata; class Actinopteri; order Characiformes; family Serrasalmidae; genus Pygocentrus; species Pygocentrus nattereri. Next base: position 37,367,943 of record NC_051217.1, on the reverse strand, counting down.
AAGGGCGCCGTGTAATGGCACTGATCTTCTTTTGTAGCGGGAGCGTTCAGAACTGCATTTGTAATTACTGTAAACAGCATTACTGTAAACAGATGCACAGCATTATTCACACCTGAGCTGCCCAATTACAAAAAAAAAACACCTCTTGGATCAACTAATGTACCATTATGGCCTAATGTGTTTACACGCTTCTTCCCTCAAAGCATCATTTAAAACCTGAGAGCACAGGTAAACTCAATTAAACACATTCAAGGCTTTATGAAGAGCTCGGCAAACAGAATTTCAGCAGCTTGGCACCCGTTCATCAGCAGAAAGGAGCTCGTTTTATAATGGCTGCCTTCATCCCTTTTCCTGGGTTTATAGCAAGGATTTCCCAAATCCAGTCTTGTAGCCCATCTGTGCTGCATAGTTTTAATGCTTTTATTGATGCAAATTACTTGTGCTTTGTTCCTACAAGTGTTATTTTAGAGAGTTGTACTTAATTCATACATTATCGAATCAGAATACATGCAATTCTGTTCAAATGCATTTCCAATATAAACACTTTTTACTCCTTATATTTTCATGTAGACATTCATCAAATGCTGTAAGTGTCAAGACATTTTTTCTCTATTGACACTCAGTCACGTTCTGGTGCATTTTCAATTTCATGTTTTATTCAAAACAACCAAACAAATCCATGTTTTTTTATATGAATACAACAATATTTATTTGTATTTGTGCGAGGAATATTGCTTATGGTAAGTTGCTGTCCTACACAGAATGGAAAAATTGAATTAGTTAAAACTTTTATGTTTTACTTACATGAAGATACTTAAATGTTCAAACTTTTTACTTTCACATGAGTGTATTTTTGGCTTCATGTTTCCACCTTCACTTGAGTAAGATTTTGACAAACCACTTAAACTTTATACTATATATGGGGATTTGGAGACGTCTCTGGTTAAAAAAAAAAAAAAAAAAAAGGTAAAAGCATGTAACATACAGAAGAAAACTTTGTAATATCAGTTGTTTTTCGGACCCCTTCCCCAAGTGGATGAATCTGATGAGTGCTTGCATGTTGAAGCAATGTTTAAAGACAACACAGTCAAACCTTAGAAGGATGTGTCTTCTGAGGATAATGTGGGTGTAGATTCCATGTTGTAGACCAAGCTCTGTAATTGAAAACCATGCAGTTTGAGGGTGTATCTGGAGAAACATCTGTCAGATTGTTGCATGTAAAATTCGCAGATGATAAAAAGTATGACTAAAAACATAAAAGCTATGAAAGTTATGATTAAACATATTCAACTAAATAAAAAAATCCATGTACATTTTACCTGGCATTCTTTATGAAGAAGTTAATTGACAACTTGTGGTTATTGACAATTTGTAAATTTGTGAGACTGGCTCTTATGTTAATTCATAAGCCCAGGCTTTTTTTTTGTTGGATTCCTGTTCATGACCACTGGTTTCCATTTTCTCAGCTCTGTCTTTCAGCCTAACCCTTTTGGATATATATATATATATATATATATATATATATATATATATATATATATTAGTTGCTTTTGGAACAAAACCGCATATGTCCATTTTTGTTGTTGTTCAGTTTTTGACGTAATTTAAAAGTACCTGTTGCTCTCATTGTGTGTCAATTTCATGATGTCTGGGCCAAGGGATATGACCTAAAATTACTTGGAAAAAGTCTGGTTCCATTGACTTACATTAAAAGTAAAGTATGTTTTTTTTCCTTCTCCTGTAAGGTTGTAATTTGAGATCATTGTTGTAATTTTGTTCCGACAACAACAAACATATATATACATACATACACACAGTACTGTGCAAAAGTCAGTGAAGTGAAGACACATTTTCAAAATATATTAACTTGTGTAATATGTGTTTATTTGCGGAGAAGTGTTAATATTTGAATATATATATATATATATATAGTGATTTTCTGGATGTTTGTGTTTGTTTAACTATTTTCAAACCTCTTCTTGAGGAAGCCCAGTATTATATGTAGTTAAAAAGCAACTCCTGGTTTGACCAGTCAGTGCTTCATTAAATTGTGTGGTGGCTGTGAAGGTGTCGAGGAAAAATATGGACCCAAGACATGTTTTTATTTTTATTTGAATTATGAATTTGACTTTACTCTAATGGATATTGTGATAAACTCACTGCTGAGGTGTAACAGGGAGCGAGGAGGCGGACGCACACGCTGAGATAAGCGAGATTTATTACGGGCAAATCCAGGGTCGTAGTCAGAACAGTCCAGGGTCAATGAGCCGACACGGACAGATCGAGGGTAAGACATGACGAAAACAACCAGAACCAACACAAACAAAGACCAGGTACAACGATACAATGATACAAAGATACAAAAGGTACAAAGACTGGCAAACGGAAGGGGCAAACACAGGGCTTAAATACACGGAACAATGAGGGACAGGTGATAACAATCAGGGGCGGAGTTACAAGACCAAAACACGAGCACATGGACAGGACTGGGAGGAGCCAACCGTGACAGAACCCCCCCCCAAAGGCACGCACACCGGGCGTGCCACACAGAACAAAACAAACCAACCCAACAAAAAAGCGAAACCCAGAGAAAGACAAAACTAAACTAAACAGGCACAGACACCGAAGCCAGAGCAGAGGCAGAAACGGGCACAGAGGCAGAAACAGAACCACAAGAGGCAGGAACAGAACCACAAGAGGCAGGAACAGAACCACAAGAGGCAGGAACAGACACAGACGGAGACACACAAGGCACAAGAACAGACGAAACAGAACGAGGACAAAAAACGGAGGGAGGACGAGGAGGCACACCAAAAAACGACGCCGACCGAGAGACGACCGGAGACACAGGACGAGGAAAACAAGAACGAACAACAGACCACGCAAAAGACAGGGGAACAGGCACCAGGACAGACACAGGAACGGAAACGGGCACGGAAACAGAAACAGGAACAGAAACAAAAGGAGACACAGGAACGGGAACCACAACAGGAACGGGAACCGAGACAGACACAACAGTAGGGAAAAGGACAAAACCAGGTACAGAACAAGGCAGAAACAAAGGAACGGAAACAGACACAGAAGGCACAGAAGGACCACGGGGAACAGGGACAGAAACGGGATTCCCAGGGGGAACAGACACAGACGAGGGCGGGATGGGTGGGAACAAAGGGGATGTAACGTCCACGGAGGCAGGCGGGCCTGCTACGACGTCCACGGAGGCAGGCGGGCCTGCTACGACGTCCGCGGCGACTGGCGGCGGGTCCGGAGGCGCGGCGACTGGCGGCGGGTCCGGAGGCGCGGCGACTGGCGGCGGGTCCGGAGGCGCGGCGACTGGCGGCGGGTCCGGAGGCGCGGCGACTGGCGGCGGGTCCGGAGGCGCGACGACTGGCGGCGGGTCCGGAGGCGCGACGACTGGCGGCGGGTCCGGAGGCGCAGGCGTGCCGCGGGGTGCGGCCACGGGATCAGGCGTGCCGCGGGGTGCGGCCACGGGATCAGAAGTGCCGCGGGGTGCGGCCACGGGATCAGAAGTGCCGCGGGGTGCGGCCACGGGATCAAGCTTTCGGGCTGGGGACCTCTGCTCCAACCTGGAGGAACACACAGATACTGGACCCACTCGGCCGTTCCCAAAGCTCACTCGAGCGATTGGCATCTCGCAGGGACGCTTGCGAATGAGCCGTGTACCAAAAAACGGGTCATCTGAATGTTCGTTCCGTCTGACGGGCAGACCCAAGGCGCTTACCTGAGCTCTCGTCGCCCGGATACAAGGCGGGAAGGCCCTCCGCTTTCTTGCGGGACCGACGAGACGCTCGTGTTCCCCCAGCGCCAGGGGATTTGCTGTCTCCGGCTTGGTGGCGTTGGGACACGGCGAACTCGGGCTGCTTTGAAACAGCCGGAGTTTCGTCCCAACGGAACAACCACATGCCGGAGTCTCGCTTACCTGCTGCGTCCTGTGTAGGCCAGTCTTTCTGTAACGGGGAGCGAGGAGGCAGACGCACACGCTGAGATAAGCGAGATTTATTACGGGCAAATCCAGGGTCGTAGTCAGAACAGTCCAGGGTCAATGAGCCGACACGGACAGATCGAGGGTAAGACATGACGAAAACAACCAGAACCAACACAAACAAAGACCAGGTACAACGATACAATGATGCAAAGATACAAAAGGTACAAAGACTGGCAAACGGAAGGGGCAAACACAGGGCTTAAATACACGGAACAATGAGGGACAGGTGATAACAATCAGGGGCGGAGTTACAAGACCAAAACACGAGCACATGGACAGGACTGGGAGGAGCCAACCGTGACATGAGGTAAATTGTTTAAAATTTGCTTAGATGCCTAAAACTTTCACACAGTACTTATATATATATATATATATATATATATATATATATATATATATATATATCTATATCTATCTATCTATCTATCTATCTATATATATACATATAATTTATGACATCTTATGATTTTAGCAATTACAGTAACCAGTATAATATCTTTGTTGGTGGACTACAAGACAAAAGACTCTAAGCCTTTTGTCTACTCTTCTATTCCCACAATGATGATGACACCAAAACTTTTTATAAAGCTCAATTAAAATTACCATGACTATGTGCTTTTCAAGGTGCAGCAGCATCTCCTGTGTTAAGCTTAGACAATAAAACCGCCTGTTAACATCTCACAGGAGCAGTCAAAGCTGTGCAAGCACTTTTCAAGAGTTTTTGACACTCCCTCTTGCTCTTTCGTGGAAGCTTTCGTGTCCCTGTGATGCCAGCCAAAATCATCCGGCTTTGTTTCCGGAAAAGAGGCGATGAAGATTACGGTTGCATCGCTAATGGTAGGCCCAGCTCACTGATATGATGGAAGGAGCGCCTCATCCATACCACATAACACGAGGAAGAAAACACAGCTTCACAGGCTGCTGGTTTGACTGAAACTCAACTGAACGAAGCTTTGAAGAGTGGCAGCGCGGCATGGGCTTGTTATGTCTTCAGCTCTGCAATGCTGCTGGAGGTGGTTTCCTTCAAAGATCGTTGTTGACTGGAGTTGTGGTTGTGGTGGGCCATATTTGTGAAGATAAATATATGTACAGTGCTGTGAAAAAGTTTTTGCTCCTTACCAATTTCTTCCATTTTTGCACTTTTGTCACACTTGAATGCTTCAAACTACTTTTAGGATTAGATAAAGATAACCAACATAAACACATAAGATTAAGATTAAGTGATCCTTATTAATCCCACAACGGGGAAATTTCACCTCCGTATTTAACCCATCCGTGAAGTGAAACACCACATACACTCTAGTGAGCACACACACACTAGGGGGCAGTGAGCACACTTGCCCGGAGCGGTGGCCAGCCCAATCCGCAGTGCCCGGGGAGCAGTTGGGGGTTAGGTGTCTTGCTCAAGGACACCTCAGTCATGTGCTGTCGGCTCTGGGGATCAAACCGGTGACCTTCCAGTCACGAGGCTGGTTTACTCATGACAAGAAAATGCTGTTCAGCCCTACCTGGCCCTTTTAGAGCAAAGTGATTGTCCCCTTAGCTACTAAATCAAGCAGTTAACCAAATTTAATCGATTATCGGGTTAAATTTCACCAGCCACACCCAAACCTCTTTTAAACATCACTTAAATAAAACCACTCTGGCAGTGTGAAGCAGGCTAGAATGTCTCAAAAAGCAGCACTTGCTATGTTCTGATTCTATGTTCTATGAAGAGATTCAAATACTGTAAACACAGTCACTGAAATCTATTAGTCTGAAAAGGTTACAAAGCCATTTCTAAGGCTCTGGGACTCCAATGAACCACAATAAGAGTCAATATCCACAAATGGAGAAAACTTGGAACAGTAGTGAACCTTTCCAGGAGTGACTGACCTACCAGAATTTCACCAAGAGTGCATTGATGATTCACCCAGGAGGTCAAAGAACAACCCAGATGAACATCTGTAGAAGTGCAGGCCTCACTGGCCTCAGTTAATGTCCATGTACGTGATACCACAATAAGAAAGACCCTGGGCATCCTTGGGAGAGTTGCAAGGTGCAAATCACTGCTGACCAAAAATAACACAAGCATCCAGATGATCCCCAAGATTTTGGCTTAATGTTCTGTGGACTGACCACTCAAAGGAGGAAGATTTTGGAAGTCATGGGTCCCATTATTTTATCTGGTATAAAGCTAACACGCATTCCACCATAAGAACATCATACCAACAGTCAACTATGGTGACGTTAGTGCGATGGTCTGGCGCAAATATTTTTTTCACAGCATATATTCATTAATGGAATAAACAGATTAATAAATTAATAAAAAATAAAACAACAAAAATAAATATAGCCGCAAGTGTCGATTTGCGGGGTCCAAGCAAATTTGCATCAAAATGTGTTTCTTTAGTCTAGTTACTGGAATTTACCATTTTTAGACCATTTTTAGATAATTATTACATTTCAACTTCTAAGGATTCCAATGATAACAGAATGGTGCATATTTTGTGAAAACTTTAGTTTGCTGCCAAAAATGTGTGCAAATTTGCACAGAATTAAATTATCTTAAAATCTATAGAGATTTTTAATATGAGCAAAATAGATGTTACAGTTTGGTCTGCACAATTCGTTTAAGCAGAGAAAAAGAAGTAACAATTACAACAGGGTTCCAGCACTTCATGCTTGGATCCCCAAATAGGTAAGAAGATAAGCCACCCCCATGAGTGGAACTTTATTTAACTCACTGTCCCTGCCAGAGTCCATAGCAAGTCAATCTCAGTGTTGTCAAAAAAACATTAAAAGGACCCTCGAACAGCTGGACTGCATGTGGAATGACTAGATAAACTTAAAGGTGAGCAAAAGAGAGTGAACCAAGGACTGAGCCCTGTACAGTGGCGGAATATTCCATTTTAAGACTGACTTCAGTTTTTTGAGTGAAGTTATTATTCAAGACATACGTGAAGTGGGTGTGTTTTAAGCAGTGAAAACGCTAAAATTAGCAGGGCAGCCAGGACCAGAATTGAGAACCTGTGCTGTAGATAAGGATCTGGTTATAGGGTGCAGTTTTCTCTTCTGCCAGTAGATGGCAGTGTAGCCACATGGGACCTGCAGCATGGCAAGCACCAGTGCTTGGAGTTGAGCACGGTGGGATTGGAGTAAAGATAGAGTCAGGGCTTTCTTGATTTCAGAAGTATAGGGGGTCACTTAGGGCCCCCAAGCCACAAGGGAGGCCCCAATTACATACTGTTGAGAAAACGAAGTCTTGTTACTTGTAGAAAAAGTGTATTCAGGAATTCATTCTCATTTTTGCTTGTCAAAATTATTAAATGACTGGTTTGGTTTCTATATTTGCTTACAAAAAGGAATGGCTGGCCCCCAAATGTTCACCAATGGTTCTGGATGGTTCTGAATTGATTTATAAAGATGGGAAACATCAGACAGCAGTAGTCAGTGAAAGTACTGATGTGCTGCTTATCATTAGTGGCTGAAAATGCTGTGTGTATAGAAATGCTTACAAGTTTGTCTTCTTAATTTTTAGGGAATGTTCCGCTACAGCTAAATGCTTCTATGCTACTGCTAACCCAATCCTAACCTCGATCCCAGAAGCCCCAAGAAAACACTCCTTTACTTCACTGAATAAAAGCCTGAACTAATACGATTTATCCCATCTGCTCTGCTTCAAAAGTCTTATTTATCAAACCATGCATTCAGTAAATCCTGCAGTTCCTTTTGTCTCAACCTTAAATGCCCCGTCACAGCAGACTATGCGCTACCATACCATCCAAACTCCTCCTAAAACGATTTGATTGCTGACATTAATTTGCATAAGACTGTAAAGAAATGCTGAACGCACTTGCGAGCATTGTTGGCTTTCTGAGCGTGTGAAAAAAGGCCTCGGTGTCTTCGCAGTCGAAGACTAGCGCTCGCCTCGGGTCGAAAAAGAAGATGAAGAAAAAGTGCTGCGTGTGTACAAAATCCCTCATTCATCCCGAGCACCTCTGTTTTTTCTCCAGCAAACTCGCACAAAAGAAACGCTGAAGAGGGGAGGGTGAGGCGCGCGAAAGAAGCGCTTAAAAAAACATTTCGTGTCGGATGCGACAGGGTCTGCTGATTCCTTCCCATATTAGAGTGGTTATTTGTTGCGAAACGAGGCGTGCTTTGTTTCTCGATGTGCTGGATTCCGTTCCCTTCGCCCGTGCTGCAAAACGAGGCGCAGCCTTTCACATATCTGATTGAAAAGATTCCCTCTTTTTTGTGCTTTTTTCCCCCGCTGGCACAAGTGCCAGTCCAAGAGGGAACACAATAAGGTAAAAACAATAACAAGGAGCCACTCATAGACAGGCGGAATCAAAGACGTCGTGCCAAATGTTTTCCTCGATGTCTTGATGATGGGGAGAAAGGCCGTCATTGAGGGAGATGGAGTGCTCTTTTATTAACCTGTCTCAGAAGAAGGACAGTGGAGATATGGCTCTGTCTGAGAGCCATAGTGCTAATGGCTCTTCATTACGCCAAGTCAGCATGTATGCCATTTACAAAGGAGTGCTGCATACTGCATAAAAATGTTGATCCCTGGGTTTCGGAAGTGAAGCAGACACAGTTTCAACCGGCGTGGCTTACTGGTTATGATGCAGCGTCATTTAGAAAGCAAGTTCAGTGAATAATAGTGGCTGTGCACCATGGCCATCATAAAGAAGGCCATTGTTTCAGTATGCAGTGCTGCAGGCAATCCCAGATGCATTTCCAGATGATGAATTCAGTTTAATTCAGGATTTTTTTGGAACAGATCTCTGTCCACATCCTTAAGTGGTAGGAAGAAACTCTCAAAGCAGGAGAAAAACTACCGACTCAAAGGTAGAACCTGTTCTGCTGTTGGCCACACCAGATATTTCAGTTAACTATTTCTGCTCTTTTTAAGAGTCTTTCCAATTCTAGTTTTCCAAGGAAATATGGAGGGATTTTTTTTTCCAAACCTCCAAAGTTCACTCTCAGAAGTTGCATTTTCTGCTTCTCACAATCGAAGTTACTGCAAACACTTTCAGTGATGTTGAGCTCTGGACTTTGGGATGGCCCAAAGAATGTAAGAATTCTACCAGCTTCATGAGTTCATTTCTTCTTTTTTAGCTACTTTATATTCAAATTAATGGATTGTTGACATCGACACATCCTTTCAGACTCATAGCAGCAACAAGAACTGACAGAAACATCTGTGCACTGTGGACAAAAACTTCTGGGGAGTAAAAATAGATTTTCTCCTTTCTCTCAAAGATGAAACCTTTAACCCTTTGCTGCATGGTGTTGCAACATGGCAACAATTACTTTAATTTCCTTTCTCCTAAAAAGCAGTGATATAAAATCTGTCTTTTCTTTCTTTTTTTGTGGAAAAAGGGTCCCTTACTTTGAAAGGGCAAATACTTCATGACATCATGTTACTAGGAATTTTTATTATGATGTTATTACCATATACTCCAAATGCCAATTGAAATTGTACTAATTTCCAATATTTGAAAATATTGGGTCATACTTTTGTACTAAGTACAAGTTGGATTTGTTTGTTCTTGTTTTAAATTAAAAGGATAAAATGTTTTTTAGAGAAAAAAATCATTTTCTGGTGCTTTTAGATTTGATGTTGCTACTGTATGATGTTGCATTGTTTACCAAGTAGCCCACTAAATTTTTAGAAATCTTTTTTTTCCCAAAATTTCCATTATTTAAGCAATTTCAAATAACAAAGATAAAAAAAAATGTTTTATCATGTTTAAGTAATAATTCATGCAGTAGAGGCTTAAGATAGCTTTACAAAGGAGATGACTTAGAAGCTCTCAGAGGAAAGATCCAGGAGATGGAAGCTAAAAAAGGTCTACTGGCTGTTTCCGATGTTTATAGGATGTTAAACATGAGAACATGGTGAGTAAAGAGTTCAGTACTGGTGCAATGGTAGATGCAGAAGTTGCATCATTTTCAGCACACTCACTTGGGTAACTAAGATTCAAGTAGAAGGAGAAAAACATACTTTCAATGTAAGGCAATGGAACCAGATTTTTTTATCAAAGTAATCTTGGGCCAATTATTTTGGTCCATTAACCATGATATTTACATGCAATGTAAAGAGGAATAGGCATATAAGGTATGTCAAAATGTGAAAAAAGAGACAGAATGTGAACTCCTGATACCACCAGTCCTGACTCCTTCCCTATTGACTTGCACTGATTTCCTCATGTTTTAAAGGTCTTTGTTTGTTTCTTTCAACTTTGCCTCAAAATCAAAGGCATGTTTATGTTCTATAGAGCACAGCATCTAATTATTTGTAATATAATACATTTTTTCATTCTGAAAAGTCTTACGTCTTATTTGATTTGCATAATATTTGGAAGCAACTCTATAGGAATCACCATATAACATTAGCAGCAAGCTGACTAAAGTGTGCTTACATTTCTCCACACTAGATTCAGTGCTACCTATGGCAGCTTTACATAAATAAGGACATTTGAACTGGTAAGACATAACATTCTTTGCATTTTAGTGAATTTTGACAGATCTTCTTAGCCTGTACACTTTCAGAGCTGTAAGCACACCCACCTTATATTAAGTGTCTGTAACAACTGTGTGGTTACATGTGAAACACATGCAACATCCATGCAACTACTAATGATTTAGTGACTGTAACAGGTGGATTACAGAGGTACATCTTATATAATTGCACAAGTGTATCAACCTCGGTTTTGCCTCATGAAATTACTCATACATACATCTTAATAGTTGTAACAGCCTATTCACTCATGCAATTACTAGATAATAACACAAATGTAATTATGTTTGTAATCAGACTGGAACAGCAGTTTTCAGAAGCTTTATTCATCAGTAAAAGGAAGTGTGTAATAACTTATTAAGACATTAGTTGACATTGTATCTGCCAGCTTTCCTAGTATTTATGTTGCTAGTGCTGTGACATTGTAACCAGTTTGAGCTTTAAACTATCCTGTAATGTCACTTATCATGTAACTGTTATGACATTAATTGAATATGTTGCATTTCCCCCAAAGCAACATCTTTATCAGCACTCCATTATTACACAGTGCCTACACAAGAACTGCCCCTTTATATTGATATTATTATATTAAGTATCACTAACACTGCACTACAGGAAAGTTACCATGAAGTTATAAAGGTACAGTGTGGTTATAGACTTAATCAATGATGTGATTAGGATACCTTGTTACAGCACAGTTATTACACAGTAATACTGTAAATCATGTGATTACAATGTATTATCTAAAACATACTTCCTTTAACAGCTGGAAAAAATTCTGATCTGTAGTGTATCAAAAAGATATACTTGTGTAATTACATGAGGCAAAACTGACATTGATACACATGCAATTACATAGGCTGTACTTGTGTAACCCACCTGTTACAGTGACTAACTCTGCAGTAGTTAATATGTTATGCATGTGTAACTACAGTAATTAGAGGCACTTAATATAAAAGTGGGACCCTGTAAGCCTAGTCAGATGATAGCCTGGTGAACTAAACCACCTTCGTACTTGAGTAATGTTTGTTAAGGTTTCAGACTTGACTACACACACTGTACATTTTGTGCATACATGCACTACTGAAGTATGCAATTTATTTATTTATGGTTTATTCCAAACTACACATGCTTTTTTCAGACACTGGAAGTAAGCTATACCAGTACTCAGGTGAGTTTGGTTTTGCCCATTTCCATTATAATGGATCAGATCTCACAGATTAGGTAATAGTAGTCATAAAATGAACCTTTTACACTGACACATACACATGAACAGTCTTGACTCCAGTGTGTTGTTGGAGGAAAATGCAGTACACCTCAACATTTTGTGGGAATATGTTAACGCTGACCACAAACTTTTGCATACAACTACATCTATGGTTTGAACCAGTGAGCTCAAATCTGATTGTGACATCATAAACTCAAAGATTTGTGTTAAACAGGCCTCATGATGTTCTCACCTGACAGTGGAGCCTTAGTTTTCATTCAACAGTTAGCCCCGGCCACGCAAGCTGATTGGTCGAGAGGCATTCTGACCATGCTGTTATTTCACCATAACATCACAGGTTTTCACTCCGCTGAGAAGTGGTTGCGAAGCAACGACTTTGACAGCTGTAGGAGACGCTCAAGCCATTTCAACATATTTAGTTTGCTACAAACAGAAAATGGATACTTATAAGATCGCATTTGACTGACAGCTTTGGTCAGACTGTAAAGATGAGACTACACTAAATTCCCAAACGGTCGGTCAATCTGTTTAAGGAGCTGGAGAACGAATTGCGGGCTGTGCAGCGAGTGAGCGGAGCTTGTTACTCTGACGTAGCAACAAGCTGCTTATTATGGAACTATAATTTGGTGGAAGGAACTACGACCATTAAAACATGCTAAATGCCACTTTCACGATCCAGTTTATCTATTTCTGACTTTATTTATTTAACTGTTGTACAAAAGCAATGGCACACTCGAAGTTATGTGGTATCACAATCAAATCACAGTGATGTTATTTCACGATAACACACTTCCTCTCATGTTCTACTGCTGAAATGAATGCATACTTAGGCAGTAGGAAATCATGTAATGCAAAAAAGACAAGACAAATTCATGTGATAATGTACCGAAAGAGCTGCATCAGTTAGAGAGTTAGATCGGAACAGGGAGAGATCGAATTCAGTGACAGTTTTTCCTTCTTTTTTTAAGGCTGTTTAGACTTCAAGGAAAAGCTCAGCTTTGATCAGCTCTGCTTGCCTGTCTTAAGCACAGTTTAAGAGCAGAAGTTAAAAGCTGTGCAGCAACAGCAGATGGAAGTCCTCTGCCTTCTTGCTGGAAATCGCTGACAGCCGAATGCCATTTGCCAGATCACATATTCAGTGCTTTAAGTCCCTTTCCCTTTAACCCAGACACCTCTGCAAGCATCGCTACTTTATTTCCTATTAAACCGAGGCAGTCACAATATTCTGCAGCACTCAAGATGGCACTCCTAAAACACTCCCTTCACCCCTACTGTCCTCTGTCAAAGCCAATCGCCTTTTTCCCTACTGGAACAAATGGATGAAGAGGCCTCACTTCGGCCGTCTCTTTTTTTTATTCTCAGGTTATTCTGTGAACAGCGGGAACACTCAGCCCCGACCCTGGCGAGGAGAAAATTAAAAAGATAAGGCTCTGGAGGGGAACGAGGATCATACGAGCAATAACCTCACTCTTGGACGAGAATGCTGCCAAGGAGACCTCAGTCTTTGATATGGCCTAATTCCGCTGTTTCCACTTGGTTTCTAATTCCGACCGCTAGGATCTTGAGACTTCTGCAGCACTGGATATGCCCATCTGCTCACAAACCATTAAAGCCCGATTTAAAGTTCTCTATTGAAATGATGTACGTCCCACACACCGGCTCCCTCACTGGATTCCTGCCATATGGTTGACGGGTTATATATGCCTCTTAATGCACACGTTTATAGATTTCAATTTCAACCACAGTCCCTTGGAAGTCAAAGGTGCATCCGCAGCCTCGTAAATCTGGCAGATCTGGACAGTAGACAGGAGTGGCAGGCAAAGCCTAGCTTTTGGACCACTCTCTCTCTAAGTGACATGATTAGGACAAACTGTCTCAGCTAAGAAGGCGACAAGAGGGACTCAAATGTGAGGTGGAGCAAGAAAGACAAAAGGAGAAGAAAAGAAAGGACAGGATCAAAAGAGCGCCAGAGACTGGGTCAAGGAGTGATACAGAGAGAAGGTTATGTTGAGAGAGGGAAGGATATACTGAGAGAGACTCTGACTGACAGAGCAAGGGGGGTCTCGGAGCAAAAAGCCATTTAGTGCTCCATCGGAGGAGTGTGCCAGAGGTTTAACAGTGTGATCAAGCCGTAAAAAGAGTCGGGAGAGAAGAGTAATGGGCAGAAGTGAGCCGTTCCAAACAGAGCGATGAGGAAGACGACGAGCATGAGTGAGCTATAGTGAAGTCCTAAGTGCTGGCCGTGATGGAAGCCAATCATTGGGGGGTTTTTCACAGAGCTATTAAGCGTTTTATGCAAAGAGGCTTGCCGTATTCCAAACTCACAGTTACAGCATGTCAAATGAGGTCTATCCACTTGTGGGAGGATACTTTAAAAGTCTAAGTATAAGATGAGAACAGGGATACAGATGTTCTTCAACACTCTCATGAACCGTCCCTTGACAGCTACAGTCAAGAGTAGAGCTTGAAGAGATTATTGAGTCTATAATGAACACCATCAAATTAGATGAATTATACTGCCTATGAATGTGCAAATACTGTGCACAGACGTTAAGACAGGTGTCGTCACATATACTTGCGCTCAGGGTGTCTTAATTAGCAAATTAGAATGTGCAGAAAAAAAGAAGAAATCTAAAAAAGGAACGTTTTTTGTGGGTCTTGTTCCCACCCTGGTATAACAACTGTGGTAACCATGGTGGTTCGCCCTGTGAGATGAGGTTACCTAATTGCTAACACTAGAAATCAAGGTATAGTTGAAGTTTAGCTAAACAAAATGATGGTGTCCATATTTATGTTCTAGGTAATAACTGGGGCTTAATTTAACATTTCTTGTAAGTTGCTCTGGATAGGAGTGTCTGCTAAATGCTGTAAATGTAATTTAAAATGAATATGTAATAATTTTGACGTGTAACACTAATTCGTTTTGTCGGTGTAATTTTAGCTTGCCTAGGTGGGCCCTGGCCATGTAAGGCTGGGCGTACAGTATACAGTATAGAACAGCAGATTGATCACCCCAGAGTCCAGACCTCAGCATCACTGAATGTGTTTGGGTTGCAGAAAATGCAACAAACTTCGAAGGCTGAACTCCAGAGTCTCAGTGTCCTGGAAAGCATGGACGCTTGAATGATAGCAAAAGTTGGAATATATCGCTTTTGAAGTTTCTCTCATTTCCTGTTAAATAAGTTTCCTGTGTTTTTTTTTTTTTTTTTTTCCCGATACCGATTCTCTGCTCAGATTCTTGCTTGATATTCAGCACAACAGATTTGAATGACATTTATTTGAGATATTAGAGGTGTAAACAAGCCTTTGGGAGCTATGGCTACACATGCTGTCTCTAAACAAATATATGTATCTTCAAAAGTTTAATCAGCTTTTATTAGAGATTCATCTGACTGTCCATTTGAACTCTGCATTTAAAGTAGCTGGGGCTTTGCATGCAGAAGGCGACAGGTTGTGGGGATGAATTCTATCATTCCTCACCCCTCCCACTCTGTTGTTCTCCTCTGTTTATCTCGCTATCTGTTTTTTTCTTTCTTTTCAATAGCTGTGGGCTAATGAGGCATGCAGAGTAATTAGCAGCAACAGCAGCCACAACCACTGCTTCCTTTCTCCATCTCTCCTGTCTCGCACTTCTTCCTCTATCTCGTCTTTTGTTCGCTAAGCTCCGAGAGAGGGCACTGATGTCCCATCTGGAGACCTTCCACTGACGACAAAGAGTAGATTACTGAAGAGAGCATCTTGACAAGCTGACAGACTTAGGTACAGAGAGAGAGACATGCAGAGATCAATACGAGCAAGAGAGAGAGAGAGATAGAGAAAGAGGGATGCAGTTTTAGTGCAGCCTCCCTCAGCATTAGCACAAAATGAGAAAGTAAAGCTTCCAGGCCTCTGATTGAGATTTCAAATGTGAGAAGAGGGAAAACTCCAATTTATAAAACCATGATGAAACTCCTTGTAATCTAGACTGTAGCTGGGAAAATGAGGGATTCCCCCAGGGCTTATAGAAACAAGAACCACTGACTTGTTTTTAGCCTTGTCTACATGGGAAAAATACACAAATACCAACCCATATTAAACCAAGAGTCACGTTTCTTCACTTGGGTTTATCACCACCAGTTCTCACAAAATACCTTATTTACTGTTTTTCCTTCATCTACTGATCTTTACAGAGCCCATCAGACTAGAAAGAGAACAAAGGCTGAAAGTCAGAGGCCACGGCAAGTCAGGATAAAAGCGTCCTTTGGATATTTTACGCAGGAAACTCAGAAGTACATTTCTGTTTCTGGCTTCCCAGGCTTGCACTTGGAGGACTCAGCAATAGGAAGGAAGTCTTAACGTTCTGATCCCAAATAAGCAGGTGAACTGACCCTGTCTCTTCTGCTCATAATCTCCCGCTGGTCATTCCACAGACCCTAACGAGCTATTCGATTGGATGTCTGTCCAGCTGCCTTTCATGGCTGCCTGTTTTCGTATTATGGCTATTTTTGATGTAGTTTTCTTCTTCTTTGAAAACTAAAGTCATTTCAGTTCAAAAACAAAATTGTCTACTGCTTATTTTTTTCCATTAAAGAGAAACTCTGGACAAAACGAAGCATTTAACTACATCTGTTCTGAACACGTCTATTTACTTGTTACAGCAGTGTTATGTCTCTAAAGTGACTCTGCTTGGATTACAGACTAGGAAAACCCCCTTCTGATGATATATTTTGAATGGTGGAAGCATTTGGGATGGGAAGAGCTTGGGAATTATGGGAATTATGATGAATTGCACTTTACAGCCATGCTTATTATGCACTATGAATTGTTAATATAATGCATTATAAACATTGTTAATAACATGTTATACTGTCAATATTTTTGTCTCTGACTTCTTTGACAAAGACAAATACAAAGTTTATTTATGGCCTGACATTTCCAGTATTTTATTTCTCAGTGCTGGTGCTGTTAGAGCTGCATCTACAGGGCTTCAATCCTGAATATTCAGATGCTTCAAACAGTGCTAATTTCTGTTGGCATTCTATTGGATATGCAGTGTTAAGTTAGTGCCAGGCTAACGGTGGTGTACATTGACTTTCCCATATTGAGTAAAACACTGATGGCAGCACTAGTTTAAACTCTGACATTTGAAGCCTGCAATGTGTTTTATTGTGTGTGTTTTAATGTTTCAGTAAATTCTTCAGTAAATATTTCAACTTTATGCCTCACTATTGACACTTAGAGCAGACAAATACGGCTTATGAGCTCTTATAATTTGCTATGAACAGTACTTATAATGTATTATAATGTAACAAATCATAATGCATAATAAGCATGGCTAAAATGTATGTAATGCATTATAAGTATTTATAATACTTATATACTGTCAGCCCTGGGGATCGAACCGGCAACCTTCCGGTCACAGGGCCAGATCCCTAACCTCCAGCCCACGACTGCCACATATAACATGCTATGATTGTGTTTATAGATGTTTACAAATGTGACATTCATAGAAAGTGTTATCCTCTGGTATCTTAGCAATTCTTAGTATATTACAAGCTTGTCTTATGAATGCAAGAAAGTGCTATATATAAATGGTCATACATGTTGTATATTACATGTTATGATGCAAACATAGTATTCATGTTAATAACCAACTGAGCTAAATGTTGAAAAGCACACATTTACATAAATTTAATGTCATGCTGGATCCAATCAGATAGCTGACTCAGTCCATAGCAGATGTCATCACATGGAAGTGCACTGTGGGAAGGTGTTGTGGTGGATTAGCAGGTCCAAAATGCATTAGCAAGTTAGAAAAACAGGAAATTATATGAAAGTGACACACAAGCACAAGGAATACGACATACATCATTAAGTATGTGATAAAGTAACGAATGTGAGTGGAAACCCAAAAATAAGTTCTCACTTTGCTCACCACATGCTTTTGGTGTTGAAATCGCTCAGTCACACTGACTTTTTCACCACTTTTGGTACACAGTCATCAGCCTCTATCACATGTCACATTAACAACAATGCACTTCTGTTCCGGAGCTCAAACCGCCCGTTATTCTCAACCAAAATTAAACCAGCCCGTGGATGTTGGCCACCCTGCGTCAGACGGATGATATTTCTCATGATTCATTCCTTACAAGATGTGACCCCATGACTGAGTGGCATGGTTTGCACGTAGTTTGATTATTACCTCGTCCCCCTCCAACTCTGAACTGGTTTCACTTGCACTCATTAACTGCAACTTACATACACTGTACTGCTGCTGTCAGAACACTACTGTGTTCTATTACTTGCACAGAACACTGTTTACTGTGCAACATGCACTTGAGCCACTGCTCTACATACTTGCACATGCGCACATGTTGCTTTACTTTTCTTTCAACTTTGCACATTGTACATAACTGTACTTTTTTCTATTGTTCTTAGTGTTATTCCTATATTTTCTCATTTTTTTCTGTTTTTCTATTTTTTTTATTTTAAGATTATATTTGGAGAATGGAGGAACAGCAAAGTAAGAATTTCATTGCACAGTGTAACTATGTTATTCTGCTGTGCATTCTTGAATCTTGAATCTAGACCGAGAGTTAACAGTGAGCCACAAACTATCTAGAGAATATTAAACCATGGAAGCATTTGAATGACCTCAGAACTGGACAGGGAAGCAAGCAAGTTATTTTGCTTTTTGGTAACGTCTTGTCAGACGATTAATGTCACGAGCTTGGGAAGTTGGCAAAGTAACATGAAACCATCATCAAATGAAAGACTTGTTAGTCCAATGAAAGAATGACTCAAGCAGAAGTAAAGGTAGGTTTAAAGGAGCATCATGAGTAAAAGTGGCAGAACAAATCTTCCCTTTAGGACTGTAGTGGGAATTCTTAGTGCAACTAGCACTATCAGTGCAGGGACTGTAGATTGTAAGGTACTATTCTTTTTTGGGGGGGGTCTAAAAATAAGCTCAAAGTGAGGAGTCCTACCCATTCTTGCTTCCATCCATGCTTCATAAAACCAGACAGATGCAACTAATGATAAATCATTTCACCACATTTTAGCTGTTAATCTATATTTACATGCTCAAGTTATGATTAATCCTCATGCATGTGCACAGGAGAGGCATGGTGTTCACGGAGAACAGGAAGATCTATGTAGCTAGAGCCACAGTGGTTTCTCTTTCCTTCTTTGACGAATCATCCTCATGTTTCCCGAGACTGGCCATTTTTCATAATTGCAATGCTTTTATGTGCATGCACTCAATGATTCATCAAGGCCTGAGTATCTAAACCTGGGTTTACAAAGAAAGTTGTTAGCCACTTTTGTAAAACTAATTAAAATTTGTTTAGTCTCGCAATTTCTTTTTTCTTTTGAAATTTTTGGCCCCAGTTGCCTACATTCCTTTTTGCTTCCTGCCTCAGTTGAACATCAGATGACACAATGGTAACTGCTTATGTTGTTTATTAGGTAAAGCTGGCAGTGAAATTACTTCTTAAATAAAAGAAACAGATCAAACTAAATCACTATGTTGTTTATTGGGTAAAGCTGGCATTGAAATTACTTCTTAAATTAAAGAAACAGATCAAACTGAATCATTTTGTAGAAAGTAAAACATTATAACAGTAAAAAGCCACACTCTCCATTGACACTTAACTAATTAATTAACTGATTTATGTTCTTGATCTTTATGCAATATGAATTCTTTCCAGAGCTTAAAAGAGATATTGTTCACATGACTGATCCCAGAAACACAACAATAGAAAGAAAGGGGATCCAAAAGGACCAGAAGGGTCCACCTCCATGGTCAGAATGTTGGCCCTGATCTTGGACCAAGAGCTGTTTATTATCTGTAAACTTAAACTTAACTTGCCTGGATTTTGTTAGGCTTCCAGCAAGAGTTGCCTTACTGAAATTGTTAAGCCATTCTGAGACAGATAATCCTGGGTTAGATTGAACTACAATAAAGTTAGCTGGCTAAATAAGATATCCAGCTGTGTGAGACAGACTTTGGGTGTTAAAGCAACACAACAGAAGGAAACTGAACCCAAAAGGCTAAAAAAAAGGAACTAAATATAAATGAGTAAAATGTACCCGAGAAAAAAAGTAGATTCTTCGCAAATACTTGATGATACATAAAAGTATTGGAGTGAGAAAATACTTAGAAAAGTATAAACCCATTAAAATTGTGGGTATATAAAAGCACCTCTGATTAGCATTGGAGGAAAATGAGCCATGCCTTCAAGAAATGCAATATATGAGGCTCAAAGACTGATTACGGAGAATTTCATGAGATCGACCTTACAGTGAAAAACCTGCCTGCCTCTCTCTGTCTGAAAATAGGCAATCATGTTTATTGCCTGGAATTGGAGGCTCAAATGATGCATTGCATCATGAACATATTTGGAGCAAAGAATAAAAAAATAATGAAAGAATATGAGCTGTCTGATTTCTCTCCTGAAAAGTAACTATGGCTGCACGAAGGCCGTCCAAATAACACTCGTACATCTCTCAGCTGAGCACAGATTCAGTCTCGCACATTTCTAAGACAAATATGCTCATGTTTATGTAAACCTGGAGATAAATGGTCATGTTGATTGCATTAGCAATTGGCAATGTTGTTTTTTTTTTTGTCTTTTTTCAGAAAGTTTGCTGTAAAATCCTAAACAAGAAATGATGAATGACGCTATTTACAACTTGTGGGATACATCCTCCCCCGCGCACACTCCCCTTAAGATTTGATGAAATTTGTTGTTGTTCCGATTATGACTAATCCAGTTTGTAAGAAATAAAAGCCTTCATGAGCCACTTTACCTGCCTCCTTGGAGGACGCTGTGCTTTGTGCATAGCTGTGTTTAATGTTAATGCTGAGACATTTTGCCAACAGGGCACCATCTTTTGTCCCAGCATAATTTTTCAAAGAACACATGCAGAGAATATAAACACATATTTTTAGCTTCGGAACAAAGATCCTATACCCAAACAGTAATTTAGTGGGGAATAAAAAAAAAAAAGCAAATCTATGTTTTCTAATTTATGTTAATCTGAAAGATTCCCAGGTCTATTCCAATATTTTGCACATTTTTGTAAAATGCAAAATGTAAAGTAAAGTACATGTGCATCAGACACAGAAGTGCTGCAGGAGTTTTTAAACACTGTGTCCACTCACTGTCCACTCTATTAGACACTCCTACCTTATCCGTCCACCATGTAGATGTAAAGTCAGAGACGACAGCTCATCTGCTGCTGCACAGTTTGTGTTGGTCATCCTCTAGTCCTTCATCAGTGACTGTTGGTTGGATGTTTTTAGTTGGTGGACTATTCTCAGTCCAGCAGTGACAATGAGGTGTTTAAAAACTCCAGCAGCACTGCTGTCTGATCCACTCAGACCAGCGCAAATTATGGGTCAGTGGCAGCCCCACAACACACACTAATACACCACCACCACGTCAGTGTTACTGCAGTGCTGAGAAAGATCCACCACCCAAATTGTACCTGCTCTGTGAGGGTCCATGGGGGTCCTGACCACTGAAGAACAGGGTAAAAGGGGGCTAACAAAGTATCAGAGAAACAGATGGACTACAGTCTGTAACTGTAGAACTACAAAGTGCAGCTATACAGTAAGTGAAGCTGATAAAATGGACAATGACTGTAGAAACAAGGAGGTGGTCAGAATGTTAAAATGTTAAAAAAAAATTGTATGTTTGCAACATCTTGTCAATGTGCTCTTCTAAATTGGTAGAATGTTTCAAATCATGTTGTACATGAATGGGATGGCGCTCTCAGCTGGGAATACATGGAATGCGTCCAAGACACCGATATTTGACACTCTTGCTCTTAACTGTGTTTGCCTTCTCCCACAGTGAGGCTCAGATTACGGGTCCTTTCTGTTCCTGTAGACAAACAGTGGCAGCCCCGCTCACGGAAGCCCGTGGAGACAGGGGTCAGGACACAGCTTGCAGATGTTTGAGTCGGATACGATCAGACTAAATTCTCTGTACCCGAGGGAGCAGGCTGCTGTGGCTCTGATAATCCACCTCCCTTCTCTTTTCTGTCCCACCCCCTCCTCCCTTCCTCCCTCCTTCGCCCTCTCCTCCCTTCATTCTGTCCCTCTGCATGTCTTCATTCTACCATAGAACAGGCACACAGAACCCTATCAGAGCGTCCCAGGTGTCATGCTGTCCTGAAAACCCACTTGTCTTTCCCTGCTGTGGGCTCTATGGAGGGCTAAGGCAGAAGAGATGGCCTGAAGAATACAAGCCCTTGGTCTCTGAACCATAAGGGAGCCTTATGTCTCCAGAAGTCTCAACTAGGAAGTTTGTGACATCAGAGTAGGAGCAATTTACTTCAATGATCCTTTAGAAAGTTAGAGCTTTTCAAAAGGGAGAAAAATCCACTTTTGCACCAGTTTGTAATTCCCACCTCAGAGCTTCTCAAGAACAGGCCTTCCAATGCATAACAAAATGCTGAGAAAGTAAGAGCTTTGCAGGAACAGAACTCCAAGGACTCAAAATCTACTGAATAATGCACCAATTCCTAATTTATTCTAAGAAATTCTTCTCAAAATCAATCAATTCATAATCCGTCTTAGAAATTTGAAGCACCTTGAAAGAAGGAAAAGTTCCATTTGAACAGCCCTCCCATCCGGAGTTCATGCTCAGAGCAACAGAGTTTATATTGAGTAAGAAAAATCCACTTCAACAGCAATCTATCATAGAATTTCCACTTGGAAAGGTAAAGTTGATCACAAGCGGAAAAGATCCAATTTAATAGCAATGCAGTTTAAAATTCCCAATATGAGATTTAGAAATTCTCAAACTTGAACAGTAATCCAAATTGTAATTCCTACTTGGAAGAGCCAGAGGTTATCCAGAGTAGGAAAACTCAAGCAACAATCCACTTTGTAATTCCCACTCAAAGTCAAAGCTTCTCAAGAACAGGAACAGTCTTCCTTTGCACTATGACTGCTGAGCAAGCAAGAGCTTCTCAAACTCAAATCAATTCACAATCCACTTAGAAATTTGGAGCTTCTGAAGAGAAGGAAAAGTTCCATTTGAACAGTCCACCTGTAATTCATGCTCAGAACAACAGAATTTATAATGAGCAGGAAAAAATCAACGGTAAAGTTACCTGGAATTTCCACTGGGAAAGGTAGAATTTATGGCACTATTTCATGAGCAGGAAAGATCCAACTGATCCAAAGCAATTTGAAATTCCCACTCAAGTAGGTAAAATCTGCTTGAACTGCAATCCAATCTGTAATTCCCACTCGGAAAGTGGATACAACCCAAGTAGGAAAAAAAATCCACTTGAACAGGAATCCAATTCATAAATACAACTTGTACTTCCATAATAGAATCCTAACATACAGGTGCTACTAGAATCAGAAATAATAGCAAATTTTCAGCAAGGCAAACTTTTCATTTGTACATGAAATTTGTGTTGATTTTGATGTTATTGTCAATGGTGAAATACCATAGTCTATAACTATCCATCCATCCATCCATCCATTTTCTAAGCCGCTTTTCCGTCAGGGTCGCGGGGCGGTGCTGGAGCCGATCCCAGCAGTCTTCGGGCGGAAGGCAGGATACACCCTGGACAGGTCGCCGGTCCATCGCAGTAGTCTATAACTATTTTTAAATAAATAAAACCATAAAAGAGAATAAAGAGAGCCCTTCTGGTGTAAAAGCTATTGAAGAACTTACTGCAAGCATCTATTTTTCCCCCAACTTCAAACAGTTCAGCTTGCCTGACCACCCTGAGTGGGAAATAAGTTCCAAGCTGCTAAAAGTCCAAGTTTCTAGCTGGCAAAATCATAGCATTTGTCATCAGTTGGTTCAAAGAACTCAGATCTTACAAGACAATTTAGATAGTGTTGTAAGCACGAAAAAAAAGAAAAGAAAAAACAGCAATAACATGGTCCCAATTCAAACAGCCGCGGCGGGGAACGGCACGTCTTATGGGGTTAATTATTTCCTTTCAACTACGATGGATCGTAATTGTCAGTTCTTAAGGCATCTTTCATCTACACAGCCAATGAACATGTCACCAATTAGCTGAAAAACCAGTGTAACATTTAAGATGCACTAAAAGTGAGATGGCTCGTTTCGTTTTTTCTGACAGCTTGTTTTTTAGCGGGAGCAGAAAAGCATGGGAGGAATGGTTGAACAAGAACAAAAACACATTAGTCCTGTTAGACAGTTCGCTGAAGTGGTCCAAAGAGGAGATGAATGGAGAGAATGCACAACTCCTACAGCAGTCGGAAAGGAGTGTCTCCTCCTCTGCTGATGATAAGCACACCTAAGGATTCAAAGCAGCAACTGCTATCACGTATCTTGCATTGAGCTACGGCTGCATATGCAGACTCTGTCTGCCGGAGGCCGTGAAGGCATCCAGTATTCAGGTATAAGTGGCAGCATGTGCCGTTTTGGGTGTTAAATGACTCGCATGCAAGCAATCCTGTATCTTGCTGCAGCACGGCCTGTGCTACCCTGGGCTCAGGGGGGAGGCTGGAGGTAGGAGAAATGTCTGGATAGGCCATATTCTTTATTTTCACGCCAAACATAAACAAAAATACTCACGACCGAAGTTCACCGCTTTTCAAAGGCTTCAATGCTAGACTTTTCGATCCTTTTCTCAAAACCAAGCTTTTCAGCTCTTCGGGCTGTCACTGCTGCTTCTCTCTTTGGGTTCCCTCTCTGCTCTTTTTAAAGGCGCTCACACTGCCAATGCCAGATCAGTGTGAGCTGGCCCTCATTAAGGGCAGCCCAGAGGGACAAAGAGCTCGTTGCTCCGCTTCCGTGTCACCGGCCTTGATCCCCAGCTTGGCCGCCTGGATGGAACATGAGGTGTAGTCTGGTGGCTTTGTTGCAGAACAGGAGGCAGTGCCCTGGAGGTGGGGCCACCATCATCCACTTATGAAATCCATTTATTGAATTAACTTTAATTTTATTAGTGTGCTTCTTTATGTATTAGGTTACTTGGCTTTATACACTCCTTTCAGGCATAACATTATGACCAGCTCCTTGTTTCTACACTCACTGTCCATTTTATCAGCTCCACTTACTGTATAGCTGCACTTTGTAGTTCTACAGTTACAGACTGTAGTCCATCTGTTTCTCTGATACTTTGTTAGCCCCCTTTTACCCTGTTCTTCAGTGGACAGGACCCCTATGAAGCTTCACAAAGCAGGTACTATTTGGGCGGTGGATCATTCTCAGCACTGCAGTAACACTGACGTGGTAGTGGTGTGTTATTGTGTATTGTGCTGGTCTGAGTGGATCAGGTACAGCAGTGCTGCCAGAGGTTTTAAACACCTCAGTGTCCTTGTTGGACTGAGAATAGTCCACCAGCCAACAGCGTCCTGTGGGCAGCGTCCTGTGGGCAGCGTCCTGTGACCACTGATGAAGGACTCGAGGTGAACCTACACAAACTGTGCAGCAGCAGATGAGCTGTCGTCTCTGACTTTACATCTACAAGGTGGACTGACAAGGTAGGAGTGTCTAATAGAGTGGACAGTGAGTGGACACGATTCAAGCAATCCCAAACACATTCAATGATGAAGTCTGGACTCATTTTTTTAATCGGTTAACGTTAATTCTGTTTAATTCAGTGCAAAACCTCAGTGCTCATAGGTACGTATTTGGTTAAAATGATATTATGTTTAAAGACCATTATCTTGATGTTATTATTAAATGTCATATTTGCATATTGCAGCACTTTACATGTTTATATAGCAAAATGTTACAATATGCAAAAAAGTCCTTTGATAAGTCCCAAAAAATGTAATTTTATGCATTCTGAAGAGCATATGAATGATCTTTATGAGCATCTCTTAAATTTGACATGTATTACTCGATTCACATGATCAAGCAAAGTTAACCTGCTGTAAAATTTGGTTAAAATAATGCAGGCCTATCTTTATTCATGCCGTCTCAACATGTTTACTAGATTGCAACCGCAATAAGCTCAACATGCTTGGAGGAGAACTCTTCTGTTACATCAACTAACAAACACCTGCTTTGGCTAGCACTGTGCGAAGTGGTGGAAGGAAGGTGCATCCTGTCTATCCAGACAGAGCAAGGATAGTTAAGACTCCCAGCCATCACAATTTTTAAGCTCTGGTATCGATAAAATGCTTCCAGCTGTTTTGGAGGTCCCTCAGGTTTTGAATTTTTTTTTCTCCAAAAAATCATAATAGAAATGTTTATAATGTGCAACACTGGAAGTAGAGGTGGGTAATATGATGACTTCTTATCATAATCATGATACCTGGTGCGTTATTGTGATTATTATGATATACTATATGCTTTGCTGAGTATATTGTTTATGTTGCCAGTACTTAAAGAACACTGTCCACCTGAATGTTTCATTAAAATCAGAATGAAATGAATTAAAACGTAGTGTTTCTATTGCTGGATGCAAAGTGAAATGTTGAATAAAATCATTATACAATGATTTTATTAATCATTATACAATGATACATTATATAATGTTTGGAAATGTGGCTCTGTTGGTGCATTATGTCTGGCTATGAAAATATCATTGTGTATATAGTGTATTGTGAAAATGTCTTTAAGCATCATGATATGATATTTTTTGCCCTGTCATCCACCCCCCCCACCCCCCTCCACCCGCCCCCAACCAGAAGTGAACAGGATTTTCATCTTAGAGGAAGCAAGTCAACATTCATGAAAGTGTTTTTATTCTTTGTAACCCTTTAAAATCCCAGGCATATTGCATATTAAGGCATTTTGTTCAGTGCAAGGACTCCAAAGCAAACTGTTGGAGCTATTCTGAAGTTACAGAAACAGGTAATAAAACTTGCGGCCTTCTGACAGCTCTGGCCTTTTAGGCGTGTAATGGTATTTTTTTTATTAATTATTTATTGATTTGAAGAGAGCTGTAGTTTACATTTACATTTACAGCAATTAGCAGACGCTCTTATCCAACTTATAAAAGGGCTTTGCCGTCAATTTAGAGCATGTATCTTAGCTAGTACAAATAGGTTAGAGTAAAAGCTATTCCTTTGCTTGGATATTACTAGAAATAAAAGCCCATGTTGATACCTAGAGAAAAAGAAACTAATTAGACATGGTGCAATTTCAATAAGTGCATAAGTGCAGTACATTTTAATAAGTGCAGTATAATACAAGTACTTAAATCATTGCTCACTTAAGTGCTGTATAAACAGATGGGCTGTTCTCTGCTGTTCGTACAGCCAGTGGGACTCTGTTCCACCACCTGGGGGCCAGGACAGAGAAAAGTTTTGATGTTTGCCTTCCACATGTCTCGAAGGATGGCAGGTCAACCCAATTTGTACTTGAAGCCTGAAGGGCTCAAGGTGCAGTTCAAGTTTTGACCATTGCCATTAGGCTGGTCCATTTTTGGCTATGTAGGTAAGCCTCAGGGTTTTAAATCTGACATGGGCACCTACAGGAAGCCAGGGAAGGGAGCACAGCAGTGGACTGACATGAGTGAACTTAGGAAGATTGAAGACGAGCCGCACTGCTGCATTCTGGATGAGTTGCAGGGGCCTGATGACCCGCAACGGAAGACCAGCCAAGATCGAGTCGCTGTAGTCAAGCCTTAAGATTACTAGAGACTGAACTAGCACCTTTTATGGTCTTTTGTCTCGGTATGACGACAGAGGTATGAATTGTTTTCGCAGCAGGAAATTCAATTCTCAACTTTCATTGCTTGCTGGAGACAACAGTGTCCTGGTTAGTCTAATAATGGAGAACCAACAGTTATAAGAGATTTTTAAATATAAATTTCTGTTCCACCAGTGAAACGGCCACTGTAAGTCTTTCAGAAAGGCTCTACTTGGTATCTTTTAAGAGTTTCTTTTGGGAGCCAAAATCAAAAATTTCAAAATTTCTGTTACTTTGAATATTTAAGTGAGTAAAAGATTACCCGATCTCCAAAAGGCATAAAGTTAAAGATGAAACATTTGTTTCAACATTATATGCAAGTATTTTTTTGTACAGTGCTCGAGTAAAAAAAGGAGCGCCATGCAGAAATTTGAGCACCCCAAGAGATCTGAATTCTGAGTCTCAGACCTTAATTAGCTTGTTAGGGCTGTGGCTTATTCACAATGGCCATAAGGGAAAGCCAGGCAATGCAAATTTCACAGCTTTATAAATACTTTGACTCCTCACAACTTGTCCCAACATTAAGCAGTCATGGTTTCTTCTAAGAAGCCGCCTAGTGCTCTGAAAATTGAAATAGCTGATGCCCACAGAGCAAGAGAAGGCTATAAGAAGATGAAGCAAAGTGCTTTCAGGTAGCTGTTTCCTCGGAATGGAATTAAGAAATGGCAATTAACTGAAATAATAAAGGTCAAGTTGAGCCTGGAAGATCAAGAAAACATTCAAAGAGAACTGCTCATAGGCTACAAAGGCAAATCAAAACCATGCATTGATTGCAAAAGATCATCAAGAGGCTTTAGTAGACTCTACAGTGGTGGTGCACTGTTATACTGTGCAGTTACACCTGCACAAATATGACCTTGGAAGAGTCATCAGAAGAAGACCTTTTCTGTGTCCTCGTCACAAAATCCAGCATCAGAAGTTTGCAAATCTGAACAAGATTCATGCATTAAACAAACAATTAAGTTAAATATATAATTTTGGGCACAACAAGAAATGGTATATTTGGAGAAAATTGGTGCAGAATCCTTTCAAGAAAGGAAAGGAAAACCTCCCTGTTGAGTAACAGGGCAGATGGATTGATCATGCTTTGTACTTGTGTTGCAGCCAGTGACTGAAAAATTTCACAGGTAGAGTGAAGAATGGATTCAATTAAATACTACAACCCCAATTCCAATGAAGTTGGGACATTGTGTAAAACATAAATAAAATACAATACGATGATTTGCCAGTCCTTTTCAACCTATATTCAATTTAATATACTACAACAACAAGATATTTAACGTTCAAATGGATAAACTTTTATGTTTTGTAAATTTTCACTCATTTTGAATTTGATGCCTATAACACATTCCAAAGAAGTTGGGACAGGAGCATATTTACCACTGTGTTACATCACATTTCCTTTTAACAACACTCAATAAGCGTTTAGGAACGGAGGAGTCTAATTGTTGAAGCTTTGTAGGTGGAATTTTTTCCCGTTCTTGCTTGATGTACAACTTCAGTCGTTCAACAGTCCGGGGTCTCCGTTGTCGTATTTCGTGCTTCATAATGCGTTACACACTTTCAACGGGAGACAGGTCTGGACTGCAGGCAGGCCAGTCTAGTACCCGCACTCTTTTACTATGAAGCCACGCTGTTGTAACACATGTAGAATGTGGCTTGGCATTGTCTTGCTGAAATAAGCAGGACGTCCCTGAAAAAGACGTTGCTTGGATGGCAGCAGATGTTGCTCCAAAACCTGTATGTACCTTTCAGCATTAATGGTGCCTTCACAGATGTGCAAGTTACCCATGCCATGGGCACTAACACACCCCTTTGAACTTTGCGCTGATAGCAATTCGGACAGTCCTTTTCCTTTTTGGCCCAGAGGACATGACGTCCATGATTTCCAAAAACAATTTGAAATCTGGACTCGTCAGATCACAGGACACTTTTCCACTTTCCGTCAGTCCATCTCAGATGAGCTCGGGCCCAGAGAAGCCGGCAGCATTTCTGGGTGTTATTGATATATGGCTTTCACTTGCACTTGTAGATGGAGCGACGAACTATGTTCACTGACAGTGGTTTTCTGAAGTGTTCCTGAGCCCATGTGGGAATATCCGTTACGGAATGATGTCGGTTTTTAATGCAGTGCCGCCTGAGGGATCGAAGGTCACGGGCATTCAATGTTGGTTTTCTGCATTGCTGCTTACTTGCAGAGATTTCTTCAGATTCTCTGAATCTGTTGATGATATTATTGACTGTAGATGATGAAATCCCTACATTCTTTGCAATTGCATGTTGAGAAACGTTGTTCTTAAACTGTTGGACTATTTGCTCACGCAGTTGTTCACAAAGTGATGAACCTCGCCCCATCCTTGCTTGTGAATGCCTGAGCCTTTCAGGGATTTTATACCCAATCATGACACTCACCTGTTTCCAATTAACATGTTCACCTGTGGAATGTTCCAAACAGGTGTTTTTTGAGCATTCCTCAACTTTCCCTGTCAAGAACTGCTTAACACGAGGGGCAGGAGTCAAGTGCAAGTTTAATTGCTGATGCAAGGTAGGTAATAACAAACAGAGGGTAATGCAAGGGCATATATAAACAAGATGGCAGACTAAAGAGGTCAAAGGATCAAGACATGCCTAGTATTCGGGAGACAGTAACCTCCTGTGGTGGGGAGGAGAATGGTAGGTGGCAGATGTGACATTCCCAGTCTTTTGTTGCCCCTGTCCCAACTTCTTTGGAATGTGTTGCGGGCATCAAATTCAAAATGAGTGAATATTTGCAAAAAAAAATAAAGTTTATCTGTTTGAACATGAAATATCTTGTCTTTGTAGTGTATTCAATTGAATATAGGTTGAAAAGGATTTTACAAGCTATGTTTTACACAACGTCCCAACTTCATTGGAATTGGGGTTGTATAAAAATTCTGGATGCAAACATCAAACCAACTGTATAAAAACAGGTGAAGAAGAAAACAGAATGGCTTCTATACAGGATAATGATCCTAAATACACTTCAGAATCCGAAGTGAATTGTTTTGAAAGGCACAAGCTGAACGTTCTGCCATGGCCCTCATAGTCTCCATCCTAAACATCACTGAAAATCTATGGAAAGACCCCAAAATTGCAGTGCATGCAAAACAGCTAAAGAATCTCACAGAACTAGATGACTTTTGCGAGGAAAAATGGGTAAAAATCCCCCAAACAAGAAATAAAAGACTCCTAGCTGGCTACAAAAAGCATTTACAAGCTATGATACTTGCCAGAGGGGGTGTTACCAAGTACTGACCATGCAGGATGCCCAAACCTTTGCCCTTTTTCCTTTGTGTAAAGGATGGAATTAAATAAGTTTTTTTTGTTTCATTTTTTGCTTAAAATATTAAAGAAATGTGTCATCTTTCAGTTTATGCCTTTTGGAAATCAAGTCATCTTTTACTCACTTAGGCATTCAGAGTAACAGAAATTTTGACCAGGGGGGAACTTTTGCATGCTACTGTATATCAAAATCAGTAAAATAGTTGATGTATTTTGCTATTTTAAAATTCAACAGTATTTAAGCTGCATGCACCAGCTTACTGAGAAGTCTTCAAAATATCAGTTTCTCTCTCTCTTTCTCTCACACATACATACACACACACTTTTCTGGTCAAGAGCATGCATCTCTGGCAGTTACTATTTCTGAAAGCTTACATCCAGCACCAGAGCACACCAAAGGCTCCCACACAAATGTGAGAAGGGCAGTGCAGAGCTTATTAAAAGTGCTTGTTTTCCAGAGGGAAGCTGCATTAATTATTTTACTGTTGACGAGGCCTTTGCCGGGGTGAGCATGGTCAATAAGCTCCCTGTGTGGAAGTCACCTTTGAGGTGTAGCCTTTGAGGTGCGCAGAAACAGGCATTCCACCTCTCACGGCAATATTTACTCAAGGAATATGACTGTTTTGAATTCATCATATTAGCGTGAGTGCTTCGTTCTTGGTGTGCTAGATGTTCCTTGATGTACTCCAGCAGCGAAATCAAAAGAAAGGCTAGAAAAACACAAATAATTGACATGGGTATCCATGGTGTGAATCATGGAAACAACTACTGTGAATTGGAGAAACATTAGCATGGTTGGACATCATCCAGGCCTAGATGTCTTTAGGTCTTTACTCAATTGGAGATGTAAGATAAATTAGCATGGTTGGACAATATCCAGGTCTAGATGTCTTTAGGTCTTATTATAACCAACAAAAAAAGCACTTCCCAGTGAAATCACTCTCAGTTCAGTTGATTACAATGCTATCATATTTTCTTCTTTACACTAAAAATTGGGTAATTGGCCAATTTTCCAGCTGCTCCCATGGAACCACCATATCTAGTGAATGTTTTAGCAAATTTAACCCATTTTTATAGACTACATTTAATGCAACTGTTCTGATGCCACTTAGGACAACCAAAAAATGTTGAAGGAACTTAATTATATCCAATAAGTATTTTGCCATTGTTTAAGGACCGTCTTGTCAAAAAATACAGCCACCCTAGAAACTAGATTTCTTCCATGCTGTGACTAGTTGTTCTTGAGCTGAGGGTATTTCACAAAGCAAAATTCCTCGGTGAGTGTGGACTGTCCATTGGCTCTTCACCTATTGACCAAGCTTCTTTTGGGGATTATCTATCTAACTCAGAAATCCTGCCCTAGGAAATGCAGGTCTCATTTCTATAATTCAGCCCACCATTATTGGACTCATTACAGCTTTTATATTTTTGCAATGTTTCTGTGATTTCCTGTAATCAAAACAAACAGAATAAGGTCAGAACTGCAGACTCAAACTTGTAGATACAGAATGTAAATTAAATGTAAATGTAATTCTGTACATAATTTACTGTTTTACACAGTAATACATAAGAGGGAATGCTCCAGCACTAGTTCACTGGGGTCATGTATCAGCATGCTAGTGCCAATATCTCACAGTGTAGCTTGTCCTCCAGTGAATTCATGGGATTTATCATTAGACTTTGGATCAATGATGACATACAAATCAATTTACTTGAATTACAATCCTTTTTAACCAAACAGTAGAAATATGTATAGTCCAGGACATTTGCTCAACTGAATTGACTTCACAAATCTGCTTCCAGCACATCTAGTGAAACACCCTACGATGTAGCAGAACTGCCTCTATTGTCCAATTTTCAGGTGGCTAGTGGGAAGTCTGAAACCTCCATCACTCTGGAGCTGGTATGAAGGCTTAAAGACTCCTCCTAGTGCTCTGCGTATAGAGTGACAGACCTTGCTGGGCTTTAGAGAGTCTTACACAAGCCTGTTCGGCATCTCTATGACAAGCACTCAAGGTGATGTATACTGAGGGGTCTTAAGGGAAGGCCAAGGCAACCTTGAATAACAGATCTTTACATAACATGCTGGTGAGCAGTAGTGAGTCTATGCCTTCTTTGCTATTGATGTGATGAGAGCCAACTAAAATGTATAATGCATGTGTGTTCATAATATGCATTCAAGATTTTATGAGATATTAATCCTGTTTTTCACTATATATTCTAAAAATTCACAATTCTTTGGCTATGCATATCAATATCCTTGCAAAGCAACCCACACTGATTTAAGCTAAAAGCTTATTTATTCATTTAGCTTTGCCTTGTATGTTCTTTCTTTTGTGCTATACATTTATGCTTGTTATATGCTTCTGCACAGACAGGTCTCATCCCATTTTATATCCAACAGCTACATGTAGTATAATATGGAAAAATGCCACAGAAGTTTTGATTGATCTACCTTTGAAAGATATGGAGAGCATTAAAGGTAAACAGCACAGACTCCGAACAAACATACCAGACTTCTTCCATATCTCCATCAAAGTTCAATGGGTCCCTTGCATTGCTTTGGTGGACACGAAGCCCTTAGTCACAATGGCCCTGCTAGAAGTGGTAACTGCAAGTATCAAGCTAGAAGACACAGCAGTGACCGGTGAGCTAACACCCATCAAGGAGAGGAGGTGGTTCACACTGACGGTCAGGGGCAAGAAGATGCACTACGTTTGGATAAGGTAAAAGATGTATATTCTTGGCCTGGACCTTTTGAGAAACAATGGGTGCCATGTGGACCTAGACAGAACCACATTGAGGTGATAATGATGAAGCCAGGGCACGTTGCACAGTCACACCAAGTGCAGCATGGCTTTTTGTGAGTGAAGCCTCTATTGTTGGAACATGCAGTACCAGTGCTGCTGGATAAATTCCCGAGGGTTGTAGGTGGCACGCAAAGCAATGAACAATAGAAAAAACAGAAGGTGCCTGAGAGACATTGGATTGGATGCTATGAGCAAGTTCTGCCATACCCAGAAGGAGAACGTGGAGTTGTTTATGCATCCCTGTGGCCAGTGCATGGCAAAAAGGGAATGCTGCAGCAGTTGCACATTCCACTTCAGTCTTACCACAGAGCTGATGTTCAGCTGGTGGACCAGAGGAGAACAGTGCAGCCAGAACAGGGTGCTCTGGGGGGGCACTGTGCAAGGACACAGACCCAAGAGAGGATTGGCTGCAGGCAACCCACAACACTTGCGCTGACCAGGACAGTGCACAGGCTGGGAGTCCCCCTAACCAAACAAGCCTCAAAAATAGGAGGGGGCAATCTCTATGGTTAGGTTTAAGCTTGTAGTCTGGAAATTGTTCTTTGAGTAAGTTTCAGTGGGTAGATATTTTTGACTCAAGATGCCACAATATCTCGTCAGAAAACTGTATGAAAGCAAGGATTATCTTAAGTGCATTAGCGCCTTCCATGCCTTGTCATTCTCAGGGGTTTTATTGCCTATCATAAGGGATAAGAGTCTTAAAAGAGTGCAAATCTCATGGTCATTGCCTCTGATTGATGATCCTAAATGGAACGACTTGAAAACTTACTGAGGTCTGTTTGTTTTGTCTGAAAA
Source organism: Pygocentrus nattereri (assembly GCF_015220715.1). Taxonomy (NCBI): domain Eukaryota; kingdom Metazoa; phylum Chordata; class Actinopteri; order Characiformes; family Serrasalmidae; genus Pygocentrus; species Pygocentrus nattereri. Next base: position 37,333,664 of record NC_051217.1, on the reverse strand, counting down.
ATTATATGGAATAGAGAGAATAGCAATACCAAGTTCATCCAAAGTAATGTACTTCCTGGAAACCAGTGCTCTTGGACAGAGAAACCAGCACTCAGTAGACAGACATTCAACTCATTTAGTATTACACCTTCAAAGAGATCATGGAGCTAATCTGGTCGAAATCCCTTGACAGGGGTAAAGTCTGTGTAGAGTACAGTAATTTTTTTTTTTACCATATCCACTGTCTGAACATCCTCATTTTATTTCAGTTTACAAAGTAAAATTTTATGGGTCTCCTCTGTCCAGTACTGGAACCTTCATTATCTCACTGCTCTTATACAGTACTGGGCAAAAGTCTTAGAAATCCAAAACACATTTTCAAAATCTATTTATTTGTATAGTATGTGTTTATTTGCTGAGAAAAGTGTTAATATTTGAATAAACAACATTTATAGAATATTAATTAATAATGATTATATATATATATATATATATATAGCAGCGGAAATGAGGACCTTTTCATGTTCATTTGTGTTTACTTTACTGTTTTATCTCAAACAGATATTAAACCTTACCTGTGTCTAAGAAGTAAGTTTGCAATTACCCAACTGTACCTCCTTACCTCTACTCTCATTGCATCAACCATGTAGCCACTTGGTTTGATGGCAGCTTCTTTGATCTTAATGTTAGTAAAACCAAGGAGCTATCTTTTGGAGGTAGGATGGCAACGGGCAGCATAGAGTCTGTCTTCAAACCAATTATTATGAAAGAGCAGGAAGTGGAACAAGTCGGTCACTTTAAAAATCTGGGAGCAATTATCGACAACAGACATTTTTGCAGTTTTCAGACCAATGTAGATTATGTCTACAAAAAAGCAAGGCAAAGGTTATCGTCCCTCAGGAAGCTGAGGAGTTTTAAGACCAGGAGACTCTAAACTATAAACTAGATTATAATCTATAGGTCACTTATTAAAAGGGTTCTCAGTTTCAATATTGTGTCCTGTTACAAAAATCTCTCAGTTTAGCAAAGAAACAGGCTGGTTCAGGTGGTCAACCTGGCCAATAAGATCATTGGAGATCTATAACCAAGAATATACCCCCCCCCCCCGGCACATAGTTCATGAGCACTGCTGCTGTAAGTGTTTTACGTCTGTGTCTATGTACATTTAAGTCAAATTTCCATTTCATGCTAATTTAATGGACACTGAAGTTTTCTCATGTTATCAATATACAGCACAAACTTTTAATTATTTACAAGATGTGCCCAAAGAATTGCACAACTCAAAATCATCGATATACAAACTTATAGCTAAGCTCAGATCCTCACTAGCGATACAGTCCATCCCTGTAAGTTTTAATCAACTGCCTTCCTGTTTCCTCTGTGACTGTCTGAAAGACCTCATCTAAAAAATAATATTGTGACTGAAAATGTAAATGCCCAGTCTGTGCCACTGGCCGCCAGCAGAGGGCAATGGCTGCAAGGTGCCACAAGTTCAGGGAACTCCAATTCTCAGAAGCCCTCGGGCTGATTATGCCCAACCAGGCACACCTGTGGACTCCTCTACTTAAGGCTGTGGCATACAGCAGCCCTTTGCCATACCTTTTGTAGAAGGGTGACTGGCACGATCCTTAGCCCAGGTGGGTATTTAAGCAAAAAGAAAAGGAAAGAGAAAAGGAGAGTAAAACAGAGCAAAGAGGGCTTGAAAAACAGAAAACAAGAAATTGCCCCAAAATGACTTAAAAGCCAAAAAGAAGACTTGTACAAGAAATGGCTCCAAGCCATACAAAAGTGTTTCCTTCACAAAGAGCAAACAGGTCAAACATAAAGTCAACCTTCCTCTCATAATCACAGCAGAAGTATTTTGATTCTCTTCTGTTTCATCATGCTGCTTTCAGTGGCCCCTTTGTTTGCAGTTTCCCACCATTTTTAAAATTCTCATTAATGTGTTTTTCTCATTTTCAAGCGTTTCCCGGTGATGCAGTGGTAACTCCTCGGCCAATCAGTATATTGGCAGTTCAAGCCTTAATTCTAACATGCACAATCACTAAATTCACACTCCATCACCTCAAAAAATTTAATTAAGACCTTTTCTCATGGGTTTTCCTCTCTGCACTTGGGTCCACCTCCCTGCCATCCTGTAACAGCAAACGTCACTTAAAAAAGGTGTCCAGTATATCCAGCACAGAGTTGTCTGTGTCACAGGCATTTGGTTGGGGTATGTATTCCCTGCTATATGCACTTGATGTCTCTTGTGTTGCTAAAGTGGTCATAGATTTTGTGGGTGTAATTGCGTTTTGACAGCTTGATGCCATGGGACAGGTTGGCTCTTGCTGACCAGAATACCACCTTGTCACCTATTCTGAAGGCAGCATCTAAGGCTCTCAGCAGTTGAGCTGAACTTGAGCACACCTTGTGATTGTTTTATGTGACCACTCTGCATGAGATGAGGGACTGCTGTGTTTTGATTTTCATAGAAACATGGTTAAACGAACTCATTTTCAGTAATAATAACAAAAAAATGTCTCTCATTTGGGATGCACTGTGTCTTCTATAGTTTCTCTATGGCAAATAACAATGCTTTGAGAGGCAACTGATAGGACTGGACTGGTTTGATGGAGTTAGAATGAAATATCCTTCAAAGATCTTTACTCCCATCTATTCGGTTCTTCTCAAGAACTTTCACTTCTCATGACTCTCTCTTTCTCTCCCTCTAAGACTCTGGCTGAAATTGCAGGGAACAGATGACAGAGCCCTGAGAGGATATGGGGTTCTTTAGAGGGATAAGGTCAAACCGGCCAGTTCTGGCCATCAGCTAGTCTCACACGACTCACACTGTCAGCTCATGCCTCAGACCTTTTGGAAACTTGCAGCATTGTCAATTCCTTTCCAGCTTCTATGAATTCTTTACTGCTGGGTTACAGCTGTTGTGGAGTCCAGGGTAAGCAAAGGACAGTATGTCAACTTCATAACACCATTTGAGTGGTCAAGATTCATCAATTAAACTTGCACAAAAAAGTGATATTTTCAAGACAAGACTGTCAATATCCATAGCGAAGTCTACTGACACCAAACTCAAAGTTAACTCATCTTGCATTCATTATTCATTATAGATAGACGACTGAATAAATTGACAGTGTTTCTGTTTGAGAAACTCTATTTTGCAAGTTCTGCAAATTGGCTACTTATTCTCAATCAGTATCCACTCAGCACTTTTTTGCCTCACTCCATCATAGTTTTCACAAATTAGCAAATAAATCAAGACATCACATCTGCATTGTCTGGATGTGCTGCAGAGAGACTAATTGTAGAAGTAGACTATTTAAAAGAATTCACCCAGTTTTTTTTTTTTTTTTTTTCAAAATTTCTGTTGGATACCATTGTTAATATGTCCACATTGTCATTCAGAGTGGTTTGCTGTGAAATGGTTTATTCTAAAGTCAGAGTTGTTCAGTGGTGCTGATAGAAACATCATCCAAAGTGTCTAATGGGTCTCAAAGCTCATGGAAGTTACATGAATGGAAATGATTACATTGTCTGTTTTACAATAGTTTTGCTGTTTGGTTTTGCCCTACAACATATATTTTACATTCAGCAATAATGGCAAATAAAGTGTCAACATTTGCAGTGTAGATATAGAGACTCTTAGTTCCTATCACTGCCTCCTGTCACCACTTAAACATGTGGCATTAAACCACTTTAAATGACATTGTTTACATTTCAAAGGTTGCATTATACTTGAACAAAAATAGCTGGAATTCCCCATTAATCCACGATTCATCATTAGCTGGTGCACAGTAATGAGAATTATTAAAATTTGAAATGGTACAATTATCATTGTGTTTTGTGTTGCACCATAAAAACTTTAACTGTTCCATTTATCGAGGCAGATGTACTAAAATGCACCATTACCATGGGTGTGCATTTATTTTCTGCTGGTGGGGGTGGCTAATTAGGCAGGTTATCTACTAATATCTGCAAATGAGGCAAAACTTCACATGTTATATATAACCAATGTAATATAAACTACTGTTTTTCTCACATTCCTTTTGCATGGAAGCTCATTTTCTCCAGATTAGAGGAAATAAATTATGTTCGTACTTCTTTTTTTCTCTGTTTTTATGGCAGATTGTCCATATTTAGACTTGTTATCTGGAAAGTTTGACTATTCATATTGAAATTGCTTTCTCAATAGTCTAACTTAAGTCAGAATTTGGCTTGGAGATGGAAATAATGACTTTTCCTGTTCATTTGCTTAAGATTTTCACTTCGACTGCATGCTGATGAGTTACTGCTTTTTAAGAAAGTGTTTTTATTTTGCGATAATAAGTCAAAACATGGAATAAGAGATTTGAGAGATCAAATTTTACACTCTGCAGATAGCACACCTGGAAGAATATTTACTATCAGCACTGGTGTCTTAGAGTAGTTGATTCATTGTTAAAATGTCCTCCCATAATTCCCATAAACACATACGCAATGAGAGAAAAGAAAATACAATAGCAGAGAGAGACAATCTAAAGGGTCATTTTGCCTATATGTCAATCACAAAAGTCTCTATATTAATGTTGAAGGGTTTGCATTAGTAAAATGTTAGATCAGCTACTAGTCCAGTCATACGTTTATGCACATTGTGAAGTGCCAAATCTATTTAAACTAACCTTCATAAAACTGCCTTCTACATTTCAAGTCCAATTCAATTCATTTTGAAACAAAAATATCATCTATGTTCTTATCACTGTTGATGTAACCAAGGTACTATTACTTATATTTGCTAAAAGAAAAAATGAGACTTTCAGTCAATAGTAGACCATAGGGACCACTACTAAATTTCACTATCAGCTCTCCTCAAATGCTTGGATGGAGCATAGCCTAGAAATGCTTACCAAAAATGGCATTTAATCTCACAACAGCATCTCCACTGACCACGTAGATTCAGTCTAAGGCAGAAAAAGGTAAAATTCCACCTGAAGAATTCATTGTGATGGCCAATACCACATCATATACAGTAAAACATGTCCTGCCACTCAATATTTTCACACAAAAATATCACAAAATTCAAGCCATGTTCTGCCATACTGTCAGTACACTGTCAAGGCACAGCCTGTTCTTAGGTGGAAGTGTTCATGTAAGTATGGTGCTGGAACAAAACAAACAAATAAAGCAGATAAAGTCATTTTAAACTAGATGTTGACTCTGCAACAGGTGTACTGTTCTTGTTTATTCATACACAGCTAATATGTTTTAATTTAAGGGCACGATGAACTGCCTGTATGAATCATCATGCAAAATGGATACATAAAGTTAATTATTCTGTACTCTTTTTCACTCAAATATGCAGACATAAATATTCATATTTGATCTGTTGGTCTTGATTATGCACTGCTTTGCATATCTGAGCTGGAAAACTCAAGGCTATATTGTCAAAGTTCCTACACTAGGGAACTTCATATATTAAGATGGAATAAATAATTGACCACTAGTTCAAATCAACAGAATGTTATTTTGGTATGGACATGCATCACAAAGCTCAGAGGGAACAATAATACTTTATATGAAGGCTATATAAGATTACATAAGTTATATAAATAACTCTGCATTGACAAAGGAGTCTTAAAGTGACCAAGATATTTCCATTGTTATAACACTATTAGGAAGCTTCATTCCCAAGTAATGAAACTAATGAAACAGTTCAGATCACGTTGGATTTTGATGCCGTTGGATGCCCCATGTTATATTAAGTGTCTATAATAACTGTATAGGAACAAAATAATATATGTAACTACTGGTCATACATTCACTGTTCACATGAATTATAGTAGCACAGTTTATGTAACTAAACATGTATCTACATCAGTTTTTACCCATGCAAATACACAAATGTATCTTAATAGTAGTAACAGCTTGTTGTAATATCATAGTAATTACTATATTTTGTATTTAAACATGCATTATAAAGTGAACTTTTGTTTTTTCATTTTTTTTTTATTGTAACAGACAGAGTTTAATTAGATGGACATGGGATGGAAATGTAGAAGTAGCTAATTATTTAAAATATAGGCATTGTTTTACCACTGGTAAACCCACTCCTGTGTCTGATCCACTTAGACCAGCACAACACACCACCACCACACCACCAGCACGTTAGTGTTACTGTACTGCTGAAAATGATCCACCACCCAAATAGTACCTGCTCTGTGAGGGTCTATGGGGGTCCTGACCACTGAAGAACAGGGTAAAAGGGGGCTAACAAAGTATCAGAGAAACAGATGGACTACAGTCTGTAACTGTAGAACTACAAAGTGCACCTGTATAGTAAGTGGAGCTGATCAAATGGATAATGAGCATAGAAACAAGGAGGTGGTCATAATGGTATGCCTGATCGATGTATGTAACAGGTTTTACTTACATTTTCCCCATTCAAAAGCAGGTAGAGCTGCTATAAGAAGTATTAATCTTGGGATTATTAGTCTTGGGTAATGCTCGCAAGTGGAGCCAATGACACTGATTTAGCAAATCTTTTACTCTTCCAGATGAAGATGAAGTTGCTAAGCACCATTACCTGACCAATAATTGTACTAATATGTAAACTAGAACAGTACGTTAACGTGTTGTTGCTACACTTACCGGCCACCTTGCTAGTAAAAGGCTGGACCCCCTTTTGCCTTCAGAACTGCCTTAATTCTTCATGGCAGACTTTCAACAAGGTGTTGGAAACGTTCCTCAGAGATTCTGGGTGGTTATTTGAGCTACTGTTGCCTTTCTATCATCTGGAACCAGTCTGCCCATTCTCCTCTGACCTCTCACATCAACAAGGCATTTTTGTCCACACACCTGCTGCTCACTGGATATTTTCTCTTTTTCAGACCGTTCTCTGTAAACCCTAGAGATGGCTGTGTGTGAAAATCCCAGTAGATCAGCAGTTTCTGAAACACTCAGACCAGCCCGTCTGGCACCAACAACCACACCACGTTCAAAGTCACTTAAATCCCCTTTCTTCCCCATTCTGATGCTCGGTCTGCACTTCAGCAAGTTGTCTTGACCACCTCTACATGCCTAAATGCATTGAGTCGCGGCCATGTGATTTGGCTGCTTAGCTATTTGTGTTAACAAGCAACTGAACAGGTTGCCTAATAAAGTGTACCTAATAAAGTGGCCGGTGAGTGTATTTCTAGTTATCCCTCTGTAAGCTAATGCCAGTAGTATTTATGCTGGCGATCACAAAACTAGTGTCTTTATTCGTATTTTCACACTTAACACAAACAATTTGCTCTTTTTGATTCTGTACCTGAGCCCTTGTAGCAGATGTAGACATTTGTTTGAGTGCGTGCCCAGAACAATGACATATATTGCATGTTTTACATTAATTGATTATGGAAATAAATGTTCACTGTAGCTGTATATCACATTCTGTATGGGTGAACTTTCACCCTCTAGTAAGGGAACCGAGCAGCTGCATTGTAATTCTCCACAGTTGTGCTAGTGAAGTGGTCTCGGGGACAATAATTGTGATGCCACTTTCATTACATTTGCTGTGTTTGCTTGCGCTGTCTGGACAGGAGGGTGGTGGCCCTATTAATTAACCCCGGCTCTATGCTACTGAATATCCATGATGGTGCACGTCGAACAGACAGGTAGGTCTCTATGGAATGCTCCGTTGCATGTGCCGTGCTGTCTGCTTTTAATTATAGACAGCCACGGACAAGAACCTGCTCCTTTCACCTGCTTACAATCACCCCTGTGTGCCCTCTCTCCTCCATTCTGCTTACTCCCTCGCTCACTGTAAGCTGCTGAATAGCATCTCATGAATAGCATTCAGACTGCTATTCTAACAGCCATACGGGAATAAATGCTCAAAGGAATCTGGATGCATTTCAATGAGTGTCTCTGACTTGCACTTTTATGAACTTTGACTGTACAAAGTGCTTGAAGACAACAATGAACTATTAAAGCCTATTTAAAAAGCCTATTTACATTTTTCAAAGTTTTAGCATAATTACATGGTTAAGATGTAGTTATTCTGTGTATGTAGTCATACTGCAGAGTCTGAACTGCTCACAGTGGTGATGATACCCAGTAAGCAGTGTAATTTCGGGGCACATATGGCCGGGGTGCGGGACATCGGGAATACTGTCAGACTTGGGTGTTTTCATTAGGAATGAGCTTGGGCCAAATAAGTACTGGATAACTGAACTCAGGACATGTTTGTCATGATGTATCTACAAATGAAAGACTTGGGCCAATACTGGTAACTGCCTAAAATTGTGTAAATCGCTGTTGTCAGATGAAAACCTCATCTATCTCCAAAATGATAACTTTACAGGAGAAGGAAATAAACATATTTTACTTTTAATGTAAGTCAACGGAACCAGACTTTATTCCAAGTCATTTTAGGTCGTTTCTTTTAGTCTTTTAATCATCATGAAAGTTACACTGAATGAAAAGGGTAACAGGTATGTTATATAAATTAAGTCAAAAACTGGAAAAACATAAAAAATTGAGATACATTTTCTTCCAACAACAGCGAAACATTAAAGAAACTGTAGCTTCACTTTAAAGAAGAATCTGATAGTGTAAATAACAGTTATCAGGGCATAAAACCAAAGCTCTGATGTTCACAAATCAAGACTCAATGGTCTAAATTGGCATATCCATCAGCGCTGACAAAAAATGTTTAATTTAAAAGTCAAATCAGATTTTGAGTTTATAGAACTGTAACACACCTGTTGAACTTATTAGAAACTTACCTGCCAATTCGTAGTTACTAGCAAACGTTTTACGTCTCATCTGTCCTTGATTTTGTTTTATTACATACATTGCAATTGCTATATATTGAGAAGTTTTGCTATGAAAAGCATTTATTATTAATGTGTTGTATTGCATTATATTGTACACATAATTTGCAGAGATAGTTTATAATTAAAAAAAAATATATACATGTAAACTGATTCTATCCTGTTCTTTTGTTCTTTGGAAATGGTAACAAATTAACACAGGCCATTCTGACCCAGCTCTGGATCTAATAATGAGCCAAATCTGGGCCAAGTCTGGACTTATAGCGTACTCATGGCTCAAACTTGGGCCAGGCTTGGCTATCCCAATTTATTTGTGGCTCACTGGACTAGGATGAAATCTATTGGGCTGCACATCAGTTGTATTACTCGAATGTGTCTAAGCCAAGCATTTGCCAGAATCAGACCAGAGCGATCAGTCCATGCTGTGGCCGTACATCACGGCTGAGAGCATACCAGCACCAAGTGGTTTTGATCTAGTGCACCTGATTTGGGCCATTTTTGCTTGACAATTTGACATTTGTAGCCACAACTTAAAGCTTTAAAAGTCACAGTTTGTCACTACAGTTGAACTATTAATCAGTTAATACGTTATGTTTAATATTACTATTGCTTATTTGACCAATTGAACCTTGGAACCACCATATCTTCTGGAATTTTAACAAAAATTTTCTTTTCTGTCATACAAAACAATATCATTGATGTGCGCCCCACCAACTACCCCCACCCACCCCAATAGAAGGATGTCACTCAGAGTTGAGATACAACCTTGTCTTTAACTTATGTAAATCCCCTGAGGGCATCTTGATCTCATGTCTAGAACGTGTCACTGCAAGTACAGTCTAAAGTAGCTGGTAGCTGTAAAACGAAGCACGTAGCACATCTCCGCCAGACGCTGTGTCTCAAAGTCAGAGTGGTCATTGCGTCCTTGGGAAAAAGCCTGGGCACTGCACGTCGGCTATTCCTCAGGTATTGATTATTCTCCTCTGGCCAGAGAAGCCTATGGAGTCTGCACAGGCCATTCTGAGAGAAGAGACAGTGTTATTTTTCTTCATCGGCGGTGAAGAGAGAGCGAGCGAGTGTGAGAGAGAGAGACAGAATTTAAAGCCTTGCTGTGTGCTAATACAAAGCCAGAAGGTCACAGCAAATTACAGCCTCACAGCGCGGGTGGAGGCATGGTGTGTATCGCGGCTGCGATTGGGTTTGCACATTTTTAAACACTGGGGTGGAAATCTTTATCTGCTTTTGGAACAGACTTGGTTAGACTCCTGGGAAGAAGCAAACTCAATCAGGCAGGTTTCTATGAAAGAACAAAATTAAAAGCTGGGGAGAATATAAACAGAAACCCTAGCTTTCATGTGTTTGATCACATTTGTAGAGCATAGTTCTGCAAAATTTATCTCTGCTTCTTGAGGAATGGCTGTCATTTTTCTAGCACATCACAGCCACAAGTGATGCATTAAAATGCGATTCATGCTGTTTGAGAAATGATTCCACATTTTCTTTTTCAATCTATTTCCTATGTGAAGAAAAACTGGTAGCAGAAGGCGGGGGCAGTTGATGTGGACTTTGGACAGGGGGGTATTTGTCACTTTTGCTTTAACTTGTATTGATGTAATTATTATTTACCCAGGGTGTCTACAATTATAGCCATAACAACAACTACAAAAGATGGCATTCCAATTATTTCACATTTGTCAACAGTGGCACTAATAGACCCGTTAATTCATCATTAATAAAGCATCCTGACTGATACATTACGGCCATGATGTGTTGCAAGGTAGTGTCATACTATTTAAGTCTGGTCTTGGTCTTGAGACCAGTCTTGAGACCATAAACGAGCACTACCATTTGGATTCTGAACTTGTTGAAATTGTTGTAGAGTCCAGCTGAGTGTGGTGGCTCAGTCAGAGATTTTCATAGCACTGTACATACTATCACATTACAGAACAGTTTCAAGAAATGTCATCACTATGTCACAACATAAGCATGCTACTGTCATCCATAACAAGGGAACAGTGAAGTTACTTTGTGATAAGTCATCATGATGATCTCCATGGACAAGCTGTACATCTCCACAGACTCACTCTGATCTTACTGCACCTTCAACCCAGCAAATCTATACTTGCACATACATCTTCTATTCATATCTACTATAATGTGGAAAAATTCTATATCGATATTCTGTCCCTTGTGTACCTACATCTCATTTATTTATCTGCCTCAGACTCATTAACTGCACATACGGAAATGTGCACAACAGTGCACATTATAGTTGTATTTCATCAATAAGTTATGTTCATAATTTATTACAGTACAACTGTACATTGGAAGTAGTGTATATTGTGTATGTGTATATATTTAGAGTCAGTGTTTATATATTTTTTTCTTATATATTTGTATTTGAACTCTGCAAATGTGCTACACACCTAAGGTTTTCACTCACCTTGCACCTGTGTAAATGCAATGTGACAAACGTGATTTGATTTTATTTGATTTGTTGCTACATGCATTGTTCATGTGTAACTGCACAGTTATTAGAGACACAATATAAGGAGTGACAGCTTTCTCTTCCATTCCTTTCTCATACAGAGATCATACAGTACTCTGGCTGTATTGAGTTCTCACTTCACTACTGCACCTTTCACACCCCCCTCTTCCCTCCCAACTCTCACCCCCTTCTCCACTCAGGATTGAATTAGCGACTAGTCGGGACTTTGATAGTGTCACTTGTGAGATATTGGATTTTTCCTTTCACAGAACCACATTTTTTTTTTTGTGTGCTGTCCAAAAGCACAATAAAACCTGATCATTTATTGAGTCTGTGAGTGAGTGATATAAAGAATCAGAGAGTGAACCGGAGACAGTGAATGAAAAGAAAAGGAGAGAAAGAAAATGAGAAGTCATGAAAGAGATTGAGACAGAGATTGTATTAGCAATAGTCTCATACATAAACTTCATGAATACTGCGTGTAAACACATGCATTTTTAAAATATGAGGCAGGGCTACATGGGTGGCTTCATTTTTAGTGCTATATATATATATATATATATATATATATATATATATATTTAGTATGTGGGGCTGCTCACAGGCCTGTCTCATCTGTTTGGAGGGCTAAGGTAGTTTGCATGAAATGAATACTGGTGTACAGTACCTTACATGTTCTGGGCTGAAAAACAAGTACCATGTAAACAGGACAGGATATTGAATAAAAAACAGTCCATATCTTTAACATTTGAATGTTTTTTCTTCATTATAAAATTTATTAATTGTTAGAAAAGTAAAGAGTACAGTTTTATGTGCAAAGATGAAAGAAAATTAAAGTTACACATGCGTATGTGCGAGTATGTAGAGCAGCTGTTCATAAAGGGCATGTTGCAAGTAATAGATGTAAACAGTAAACAGTAGTGTTCTGAGCAGTAATAGAGGTAAACAGTAGTGTTCTGAGCAGTAATAGAGGTAAACAGTAAACAGTAGTGTTCTGAGCAGTAATAGACATAAACAGTAAACAGTAGTGTTCTGAGCAGTAATAGACATAAACAGTAGTGTTCTGAGCAGTAATAGACATAAACAGTAAACAGTAGTGTTCTGAGCAGTAATAGGCATAAACAGTAAACAGTAGTGTTCTGAGCAGTAATAGACATAAACAGTAAGCAGTAGTGTTCTGAGCAGTAATAGACGTAAACAGTAAACATTAGTGTTCTGAGTAGTAACAGACGTAAATAGTAAACAGTAGTGTTCTGAGCAGTAATAGACATAAACAGTAAACAGTAGTGTTCTGAGCAGTAACAAACATAATCATTAATGTTCTGAGCAGTAACAGATGTAAACAGTAAACAGTGTTCTGTGCATTAATAGACGTAAACATTAGTGTTCTGAGTAGTAACAGACGTAAATAGTAAACAGTAGTGTTCTGAGCAGTAATAGACATAAACAGTAAACAGTAGTGTTCTGAGCAGTAACAAACATAATCATTAATGTTCTGAGCAGTAACAGATGTAAACAGTAAACAGTGTTCTGTGCATTAATAGACGTAAACATTAGTGTTCTGAGTAGTAACAGACGTAAATAGTAAACAGTAGTGTTCTGAGCAGTAATAGACATAAACAGTAAACAGTAGTGTTCTGAGCAGTAACAAACATAATCATTAATGTTCTGAGCAGTAACAGATGTAAACAGTAAACAGTAGTGTTCTGAGCAGTAATAGAGGTAAACAGTAAACAGTAGTGTTCTGAGCAGTAACAGACGTAAACAGTAAACAGTAGTGTTCTGAGCAGTAACAGATGTAAACAGTAAACAGTAGTGTTCTGAGCAGTAATAGACATAAACAGTAAACAGTAGTGTTCTGAGCAGTAATAGAGGTAAACAGTAGTGTTCTGAGCAGTAATAGACATAAACAGTAAGCAGTAGTGTTCTGAGCAGTAATAGACATAAACAGTAAACAGTAGTGTTCTGAGCAGTAACAAACATAATCATTAATGTTCTGAGCAGTAACAGATGTAAACAGTAAACAGTAGTGTTCTGAGCAGTAACAGATGTAAACAGTAAACAGTGTTCTGTGCATTAATAGACGTAAACATTAGTGTTCTGAGTAGTAACAGACGTAAATAGTAAACAGTAGTGTTCTGAGCAGTAATAGACATAAACAGTAAACATTAGTGTTCTGATCAGTAACAAACATAATCATTAGTGTTCTGAGCAGTAACAGATGTAAACAGTAAACAGTAGTGTTCTGAGCAGTAATAGAGGTAAACAGTAAACAGTAGTGTTCTGAGCAGTAACAGACGTAAACAGTAAACAGTAGTGTTCTGAGCAGTAACAGACGTAAACAGTAAACAGTAGTGTTCTGAGCAGTAATAGACATAAACAGTAAACAGTAGTGTTCTGAGCAGTAACAAACATAATCATTAGTGTTCTGAGCAGTAACAGATGTAAACAGTAAACAGTGTTCTGTGCATTAATAGACGTAAACATTAGTGTTCTGAGTAGTAACAGACGTAAATAGTAAACAGTAGTGTTCTGAGCAGTAATAGACATAAACAGTAAACATTAGTGTTCTGAGCAGTAACAGAGGTAAACAGTAAACAGTGTTCTGTGCATTAACAGATGTAAACATTAGTGTTCTGAGTAGTAACAGACGTAAATAGTAAACAGTAGTGTTCTGAGCAGTAATAGACATAAACAGTAAACATTAGTGTTCTGAGCAGTAACAGAGGTAAACAGTAAACAGTGTTCTGTGCATTAACAGACGTAAACATTAGTGTTCTGAGTAGTAACAGACGTAAATAGTAAACAGTAGTGTTCTGAGCAGTAACGGACATAAACAGTAAACAGCAGTGTTCCGAGCAGTAACGGACATAAACAGTAAACAGCAGTGTTTTGACCGCAGCAGTACAATGTATGAAAAGTGTAGTTATTGAGTGCAAGGTTGGCCAAAGTTAAACCCGTCAGACTGGGAGGGGGAAGAGGTAGTGAGTGAGGTATTCAACAGCTTGATGTCCTGTGAATAGAAACTGTTACTCAGTCTTGTGGTCCTGGACTTCACACTCCTGTAGCGTCTGCCCGAAGGTAGGAGTGTGAAGAGTCTGTGCTGGAGGTGTGTACTGTCCCTGTTGTGGGCCCTCCTGATGACCCTGGCATGATAAATGTCCTGTAGTGAGGGGAAGGCTGCTCCTGAGACAGACTGTGCCGTTTTTAATCACAAACTGGAGAGCCTTCCTGTCCTGAGCAGTGCAGTTTCCATACCAGACCAGACCATGATGGAGCTGGTAAGAAAACTTTCAATCGTACTCCTGTAGAAGGTGCTGAGCATTTTGGCTGGCATGCCAAATTTCCTGTCTTCTCAGAAAGTACAGTCACTGCTAGGTCAAGGTGGAAACCCATACAGAATCTATCATAGAAGAATATGAATCTTAACTTCATTTTTTTTTCTGCTACTGTTAATCCTGGTCAACTCTCTTTTTTCAGCATTTTGAGCTGCCACCAGTCTGAAAGTGCTCTATTTAAGTTATTATTACTTGGATCTGTAAAACATACTGTCTCCGGCATCCTTTTTGTTTAAATAAAGATCTGTAGCTCTGTCTGAAACTGCCCCATGTTTCCATCAGAACAGAGTCATACAGTGTACTATTTTAGGGTTTTGCAAATTTGTAGTGGAGTCTGAAAACATTTAATCCTGCAGTGTACCACATTACAAAGTGTACAAAAGATACCCATAATGCCCTGCATTGTTTGGTTTGAAGATTCATGTACAACTGCTCTGAGTAGGATTACCGAGTCCAGCTACAATGGCAGCGTCCACAGACCTCTCTTCAGACCTGGTACAGATGCAAGTAAGCTCTTCTTATATGTGTGGTCAAACTCAACACTTATAGTTGTTAAAAGTAACACTTATAGAACTTTTCTGGCATTTATAGTGTTTCTCCAATGGAATCTGTTGTCACACAGTAATGAGCAAACTCATATGATGTACTATCTCAAATTATTTACTACCATCACAAATTTTGTTTCCAAAAGTGCCATTCTATATAGTGGAATCGAACCATTTCGGACACGGCATCTGTTTTCTTTATGATTTTGTTTCATAGCCAAGGTAAGCGAAATGCTGATGCAAGCTTGGTTTAGTTTTGTAGTCTATGTATCAGTGGTTAGGTTAACAGTCAGGACAGGCTGGCATCATTGGGTTTCCCAACTCATTAAACTCTAATTTTAGGCTGTAATGTTGCACAGAGATGAAAATATGATAGAACATTACAGAAATATGAAATGACAGAAGTGCCAGCAATACCCAATAAGTGACATAAGTAGCTGTTTAGGGTCCATTGGCACCAGGGGGACTCCTACTTACTTCTGGGATATTACTGTATCATCATGTTGTCATCATTCTTGAGTCATGGGGGAAAAAAGTAACTGGTTAATCAAAAAAAGGGCTCCTGAGTGGTGCAACTGTCAGCCATAAGCTTTGGTCATATCATCAGGAAATTGCAAGTTTGAACTCTGGTGATGGTACAGCCATCCATGAGAGAGAGAGAGAGAGAGAGAGAGAGAGAGAGAGAGAGAGAGAGCACAATTGCCCTCCCATCCTGGGTGGGTTGAATGGCACCCATCTCCACCATTAGTCAACGCAATACATTAGCTGACATAACTGATCTGACGGTTGGCACTTTCCTCCGAAGGTTTCCAGCTGTCCAGTGATGTTGCGTGAGCGGCAATTTGAAAAGATGCAGTGGCCGGCTGCAGAGGTCTTGGAGGAAGTCTGGGCTAGTCTTTACCCTAGCACTCATCCTATCGTGTGATTGGGGGAGTCCTAACTAGTCAGATGCAATTAAATTGGGGAGAAATTATGGGGACAAAAAAAGCATCTCAGATAAGAAGGTTTGCATCTGGAGCCAAACTAATGGACAAGAAAAAGAGTGCATGAAGAAAAAGATAAAGTTATGATTTGTGATTTTTATGCTGTCATGTCTTTGCTTAACACATCTGACAACAGTGGTTAACAACTTTCTCTGTAAATCCAAGAACAGATACTTATTATATTTATAGGACAGACTGTCAATCACATTTATTATTAAGTCACAGTGAAAGAAGGAAAATGAGTTAAATTACCTCAATATGTTGAATGTAACATTTATAATCATAAAAGCAACATTGTTGACACTAGGGTTATATAAGATAAGATGACATAAGTTAATCCTTTGTTAAAATACAAAGGTACATGTAAATAAATAAAGGTAATACTTTATTAGTCCCACAACAGGGAAATTCTCAGTGTTACAGCAGCAAAGGGAGAGCAAGGCACTCAATAAAAAGAAAGTCAGAAGAAAAGAGTTAACAAGCAAGTAATTAACTTTGTTATAACTAAGTTTTTTGCAGTTTGTTACTTGTTACTATATAGACCAAAAAAAAAAAAAAAAAATGTGTATATATATATATATATATATATATATATATATATATATATATATATATATATATATATATATATATATATATATATATGTATATATATTTATTTATTTTATATATTTTATATGTCTGTCTGCCCTGCGATGGACTGGCGACCTGTCCAGGGTGTATCCTGCCTTCCACCCGATGACTGCTGGGATAGGCTCCAGCACCCCCCTGCGACCCTGACGGAGAAGCGGCTTGGAAAATGGATGGATGGATATAAACTCTATCCTTCACAAAACTATTAACAATATAAAGAATGATAAATAAGGAAAAAGCCAAGATATTTACATTGTAACAATATTTTGCCTGAAATTCACATGGAATATTGCACATGAGGTACTGGTTTATATTACACATGGGATGGTGAGGAGTTACAACATAAACAGTTTAAATAGAAAGCTCAAGAATATTTACACTATAGAGATATTTTAGAAAATACATTACACAAGGAGTGCTGATTTATATTGCACGGGGGAAATGGTGATCAAGTCACAATATGTTCTGTAGGTGTGTGAGGTTTAATGGTGGTGGAGGAGGTTCTACTGGGAGCAGTGCTTGTTGTACAGTCTAACAGCAGCGGGAAGGAAGGACTTATGAAAGCACTTCTTCACACAATTTGGGTGAAGCAGCTTGTCACTGAAGGAGCTGCCCAGTGCTGCCAGAGTCTCATGGGTTAGAGTTAGGGTTAGCATGGATGCTAGTCTGGCTAACATCCTCCTGTCTCCCACCATCTGCACTGGGTCTAGGGGGCTTCCCAGGACAGAGCTGGCCCTCTTTATGAGTCTGTTAAGTCTCTTCCTGTCTGGAGTTGAGAAGCAGCAGACCACTCCAAAGAAGATAGCTGATGCCACAACGGTGTCAAAGAAGGTTCTCAGGAGTGCCCCCTGCACCCCAAATGACCTCAGGCTTCTGAGCAGATAGAGTCTGATTTGGCTTTTCCTATAAAGTGCACTTGTGTTTTCTGACCAGTCCAGTCTATTGTTAAAATGAAAACTTATGTACTTGTAGGAATCCACCCTCTCAATGTCCCTTCTCTGGATGGATGACCACCACCATCTCCTCGGTTTTCCCTGCGTTGATCAGGAGATGGTTCCTCAGTCCACAAAGTCCTGGGTCAGTTCTCTGTACTCTCTGTCGTCCTCATCAGTAGTGAGTTCTCTGTCAGGGTCGCGGGGGGGTGCTGGAGCCTATCCCAGGAGTCTTTGGGCGGAAGGCAGGATACACCCTGGACAGGTCGCCAGTCCATCGCAGGGCAGACAGACACAGACAGACAGACAGACAGACAGACAGACAGACAGATAGACAGACAGTCACTCACACACTCACACCCAGGGGCAATTTAGCACGTCCCATTGGCCTGACTGCATGTCTTTGGACTGTGGGAGGAAACCGGAGAACCCGGAGGAAACCCACGCAGACACGGGGAGAACATGCAAACTCCACACAGAGAGGACCCTGATCACCCGGCCGGGGAATCGAACCCAGGACAGCACTACCCACCACGCCACCGTGCCGCCCCACTGTAAGGATATTTGCCTGAAATTCACATTGTGTATTTCAGATGAGGTACTAGTTCATATTACACATGGGAATGGAGAGGAGTTAACAATAGAGGCACTATAGAGATATATTTTTTTAAATATTGCACAATGGAATTACATCAAACTTCAAGCTGAATAAGTAAGAAACACAATAACTTTAGACAGACCCCTGGGCAGATAATGCTGATCTGTAACTGTTTGTGTAAATTTAGAGTCTCAACAAAGCATTCAAATCATCAGCAATACACATGAAGCCAGTAAGATCTAATCATTGAGGCTAGAGTCTAGAGGCTAGAGTCAGCTCTGACAACACTGTAAAAGCATTTGTGTTCTTTTTGTAGGGGTGTTAGAACCTGAAAAACCTTAAGCTGTGCAATTTCAAACACGTGCCTTATGTTGTGCAGACCCATTGCCCCTCAATTTCTAACTAACAAAAACTCAATAGACTAGATACAAATTTACCACAACACTGAAGCACCACTGTAAATACAACTCGAGCGTCGAGTCACCTGTGTGGCCCAGCGGATCCTCGACTGTTAACGTGTTTTTTGCCTTTCCATAAAACCCAGGTTAGCAAACATCAAAAGGTTGTTTTGATTCGGAAAAAGGAAACGCTGGTCGAGATTTGGCTGTGATTTAGTTGCGCATTCTACAAGGCCACATTTACACCACTATACAAAACGAAACTATGCGTTTATTTTTTTCTGTGGTCAAGGCTAGGGTAGGTGTGGCTGCATCGCTCTTTAGTTCATCCCTGGTTGGAGGTAAGACATTCACTTTTGTTCAGTCTGATTTCTCTCCTAGCAAAATCCAATTTCTGCAATTGCAATCATGTGGAGCAAAAAACATTTCATTCTAGATAAGCTCCCTTTCGACATCAAACTATTATGAGCCAATGCAATTTACATCAGAATTCAGTCATCTTCGCACAACCTACTTCTAGAGAAGCAATGCGTACATGCTTGCTACATGAAAGAAAGTGTGATATTGAATTTTTCTCTCCTGCTCTGTGCAGCTGAGCCATTATTAGCCCATCGCCACACTTTTACTGCCATAAGCAACAGTTCATATTGATCAAAGCGCACCTTTCTTGCCAGGCTATTTTACTTTGAACCTGTGTTTTGGCAGCTCTCTTATTATCTGATGTAAGGGTGCATGGATCAGGGTAATGAAATATGATGTGCGATCTCTGCTTCCGATTAGGCTGTTGTGCAGCGATGTGCTTTCAATCACAGGCATTCAGCAAACGGATGATTATGCTCTTATTTGAATGTGGTAACTGACCTGATGTGGTTAAAGTGGAATGAGGATTTCGACTTTGGGGTGGACCCAAGATGGCATGTGGAACATTAGGCCATATTATCAATTAGGTGTGAGTAATGTAATTTTGTATATTTATATATATATATATATATACACATATAGTATCTCACAAATGTGAGTACGCCCCTCATGTTTCTGCAAATATTGTATTATATCTTTTCATGGACTGCGATCTGGTGACCTGTCCAGGGTGTATCCTGCCTTCCACCCGAAGACTGCTGGGATAGGCTCCAGCACCCCCCCGCGACCCTGACGGAGAAGCGGCTTAGAAAATGGATGGATGGAACTTTTCATGGGACAATGCTATAGAAATGAACATTGGATATAACTTAAAGTAGTCGGTGTACAGCTTGTACAGCAATATAGCTTTACTGTCCTCTGAAAAGAACAGCACACAGCCATTAATGTCTAAGTAGCTGGCAACACAAGTGAGTACACCTTGTAACTCTAATGAGGGACGTACTCACTTTTGTGAGATACTCACTCTCTCTCTTTCTCTCACTCTCTCTCTCTCACTCTTTCTGTACATACACACACACACACACATATATGTATATATATATATATATATATATATATATATATATATATATATCTATCATGCTTTTTACAACTGAGCTTTTTTTCAACCACAAAATAGTTAAAGACCTTCAAAGAAAAGTCACTGAAGGTCTTAAGAAAGAATTGCAGAAGTATTTCTAAACACTTGGGCCTTCATAAAGTAGAAAGAATTAGCACCACTGCGGTTCTTTCCAAGGTTGAGTTCAGACTTGGTTGGTTTGGTTTAATTAAAACAAACCCTGGTTGCTCAGTTTTGGTTCACTTTGAAACCAAAGGCAGAGTGAACCACCGTCTCCTTTCTGCATAAGCCTTTCTGTTCATGGAAAAGATGGGTTTCTGATGCTGTTTGATATGGGCATGTATTTTATCGTCTCTGCATATGTTCCCAATCTGTAATTATAGAACAGATAGTTTCAATTTTAAAATGAGTCACTTCACTGAAGTCACTATAAAACACTGAGTATACACATTTCATAATACATACATACATAACACTGCAGCACTGCTGTGGCTGATCCACTCATATTGGCACAACACACACTAACACACCACCCCCATATCAGTGTTACTGCAGTGGTGAGAATGATCCACCACCCAAATAGTACCTGCTCTGTGAGGGTCCATGGGGGTCCTGACCACTGAAGAACAGGGTAAAGGGGGTAACAAAGTATCAGAGAAACAGATGGACTACAGTCTGTAACTGTAGAACTACAAAGTTCACCTATACAGTAAGTGGAGCTGATAAAATGGACAATGAGCGTAGAAACAAGGAAGTGGTCATAACGTTATGCCTGATTTATTATGCCGGTTTATATATATTATGTGTCAAAGTGCCAAGGTTTCTCTGTTTGGTAGAAGCAGTAAGCCACTCGAGGCTGTGTTACAGGGATTTCACAGTGTAAAATCATGGTAATGTAGGGAATCTTGTGATTTATTGTTCTAATATCACAAGACATACCAAAACAAGACATAAATATAAACTACTGAGCCCAGGCAGAGCAGTGAATAGCGTGATTTGGAAAGTTGGTTGAATATTATCATAGTTATTCTGCATAATAAACTCTGCCCAGTCAGTTGAAACCTTTTATTCATATGACTTCGTCTTTTGGTTCAATGTTAAATATGCAACCTCATAAATGTGTGTGAATGCTAAGTGAACTGGACCTAAATGCATCAATTTCTGTTTTGGTCAGTACCAAGGAAAACGAGTTACAAGTATAAATGCACCCTAAAAGTGGCATCCTGCAAACATTGATGTAAGGACATGCTTACACCAGTGACACTCTAGGGTAACAGCATTTAAGCATCTGCTTAGCATGTGTAGGTACCTCTGGCATCTTTTGAATTTGTGAATCTAACATAGGAAAAACTCAAACTAGAAGTTGGATTTTTGGGAGATTATCACAAATTAAGCATTTCAAGCTTGCTAAACACCAACTAGATGTTCCTGAGAGCTATTGGAACAATATTGCATTGAAAATTGAAGATTTTGGTTTAAGGGCCCAGCCTGTGCCTCCGGTTGCCAGTAGAGGGTGATGGTGGTGAAGAGCCACAAGTTCTGGGAACTCCAATTCCCAGAAGCCCTTGGGCCGATTAGGCCCAACCTGGCACACCTGTGGACTCCTCTACTCAAGGCCGTGGCAAACAGCAGCCCTTTGTCACACCTTTTGTAGAGGGGTGACCAGTATGGTATTTAAACCAAAATATAAGGAAAGGAGAAACAAAAAGAAAATGGAAAAGAAAAAAGGGCTGGAAAAAAAACAAAGAGAGAAATTGCCCCAGAATGACCCAAAAAGAAGGCTTAAACAAGGAACGGCTCCAAGCTACACAAACATCTTCAGCTGATCTTCCTCTCAGTCACAGAGGAAGTGTCTTTTGTTTTTTGTTTATCTTTTATTTTTCTCTTTTATCTTTCTCGGCCTTTGTTTGCGCACGCTGCTTGTGTCCACCTCCCTGCTGTCCCGTAACATTTGGTCAATGCAGACAGCTTTTTGTTTGGTGGAGGTAAATAAAACACTGCATACCAATACCAAAAAAGTCACCCTAGCTTAGAAGCATGGTGGTGGTAGCATCATCATTGTGCAGAGCTGTTTCAGGGCTTCATAAAGGGACAAATCAGGGACAAATCGACTTTCCAAATCAGTTTGGTCAGGAAATTTGAAAGGAATTTGTAAGCTACATGACTAGCTAAGTTTCCATTCACATAATATTGAACTTATTTAATAAAAATGACTTGCTGGAAATGGCAAATATTTAAGTGAAACTTAAAACAAGCATCCACTTGAGGTGGAGAACATTTTTGTAGAGATAAAAAGATGTGATAAATTACAACAATATGCAAACTATAGGCTATTATCTAATAATTTACATAAAGTCTAAACATCTGCGACCACATTTAAAATCTCATTGTTTTTACTTAAACCTGAAAATAAACAGAAAGTTTTAGAATTTTGAAAAACTAAACAACAAAAAATTAGGAGATATGCAAGTTTCTAAACTACTTCAAGGTCACTTTTGACATTTAAGCAAATTTGTGACCTTGTTTGTACAAAAAGGTCAGATTTCTTTAGTCTTATTTCATCTCATAACATAGATATTTTAAAGATTCTCAAGTGAATTTAATTTTTACATCAGGTTTTTGTACAAACCTTTGGAGTTCATATCATGTGCATGCTATCACGATGGAGCAAAATACCGAATACTAAGATATAATAAATGAGAATTCGTCTCAATTCTTGCGTTGCTGCTATAACACCTGATAAAATTTCACATTTTGACAAAGGAATGTAAAATAGAAACATTTTCTCTAGTGGTCTGGACTTAAGTACTCCACTATATTCGCTAAAACCGATACATAAACTTTTTTTAAATGTGGATATTAGGATTACATTTACCTAAATTATCATTTCAGAGAAATATAATACACTACTCTACCAAAGTTTTATGCACCAATGCAAATAGTCTAAAAATATTGATCTAGTCAGTCTGTTTGTGCTTGTAAAAACACCTTATTGGAATAGATGCCAATAATTACATACAGTGAAAAGATTTTCTCATTTATAAAAGTATTTGATATCTTGTCATCTAGTTGAAAGTACAAAATTTGTTTGCAAATTTCATCATCAGCACGCTTGAGTTAACATGATCATTATTGATTAGACTAACCAAGTATTGGATGATGACAAATACTACTGGCCGCCATAAGGACAAGTTTGGAAATGGTTAAGTGAAAACATTGACATACATATAATCATTCTTTTTCTGCACTATATTGATATTTAGGCTTATATTAGTGTTTTTTTCTGAGCAGATGAATCTTTATTGTCCAGTTATATGGCAATATCAATAAAATGCTTGCATTTTACTTACAGTAAGCCTCTTCTGGAGTACAGTAAATATATCTCAAATATCAGTTTAAAATGAATTGAATTGATAATGACTCTGCTATTAATTGCACTTCTATAATTAAAACATACTTTTATCACTGTCTTGTCGAAGAACAATTATTAGGTTGTAAACAGACTTCAGATGCCAGCTGTTGATTAATGGACATTTGTTTGACCTTCATTCTGGACTGTGCTTTCTATCTTGTGATGCAGAAAGGAGCCATTCAATGAGAGGTTGTTCAAAATGAATGAAAATTCACTCCATATTTCTCAGAATGTCTTATTTCTTGTAGCAGACATGCCGTAGGGAGTTTCATTGTCTATTGTTGTAAAATGCAGCCTTATTTGCATATTTGCCAACATTTCAGGAATTCCCTTAAGTTAAATTCCACAGTTGGATGGAAACCTGGCTACTGAATGGCAGTAAATCAACAAGTGTCTCAATAAAAGATTCTGGAAACGTCTAGTTAATTCCACTAGTTGTTAAATGTAAAGGTCCACATACTGATTCTATTAAAGCCTAGGCTATTAAACCATTCATTCAATAAAGAAATGGCAGAGTAAAACACTGTTAAATAAGACTTTCTATTTAAGACTTTCTCTTATAGCTCTGCATGGTGTTTAGCCAGTGCTCTTTTCAGTGCAATACATCACAAAGGTTAGCAGTCTTGACTCTTAATATATTAGTAGCACAGCTTAATTTGGAATAAAAATAGAGACTGAGCTTGACTCTAGCTGTTCAGATAATGTGCACATGTTGCATCTTTTTACTATTTGACCACAGGAGGGCAGTAATGGCTCATGCGCAGGCAGGAATGGAAACAAAGGTACAAATGACTGACACGATGACATCACAACTATGTGTGTATGCTGTATATGAGAGAGCTGGTCACATCCAGGCCTCTGGTGCATGTTTGTGAATGACTATGCTAGTGTTCTGAAGACTGTAACATCAGTAGTGCAGGCACACAACTCCAGAGAACTCTCAAATTGACCTGTTCCTACAATCACTGAACCTCAAAACTGGCGGGACCGAAAGCCTCTGCGGAGACAGAGCTGTGGCTAATGCCACTTTAGCCACAGCAGCACTGCTAGAGTCCAATTTAAAACCGCAGCAGTCTTCCAACATCCACAGGCAGCACTTACCTCAGCAGTGCTGATGTATACACATCACTTGAGCACTAACTTTTTATCAAGCAATCTCAGAATAACTGTGCTGATCTAGGGGAAAAACAACAGCAGTGCGAATGGCCTGCAGAATGCACTACCATCAGTTCTTAAGGTGCTCTTGGTGTAAAAATGCCTGCATTGATCTGGAGAAGGTGAATTCCATTCACTTTGGAATGCTGAATGAAAAAAAGCTTAGTGTATCGTTTTTGTTCACTGAAGAGTTTGATCTGGTTTTGGCCAAATTCAATTTCTTTTGCCTTTATTTCACTGCAAAGTCAGGGTTCCACTATATGACTTACTCTGATTTTATCCCTGATTCTCAGATTGGCTGAGCCTGTGCTAGTTGGCTCTAGTCTGCAGACTTTTTTTCATCAGCCGGAGTCGAGAGTTGGAGTTGGAGAGAGAGTCGAGTAGTGTGCAAGATGAGCAGAGTTTCAGACCAGTCAGAGGTTATCAAACGTTTTATTTTTTGGACACGACTCTGAGTGTAAACTGGTCAATGATTCAATCTGATCTGGCAAACGCCAGTCAAATAGTGTGAGATGCCCAGTCTCAAGACTTTAAAAGTCGTGTAGTGAACCCAAGACTTTAGTTACTACATCCATCAAACTTTTAGCTTAAGGCATCTGATAACATCCAGACCAAAAAGGATCACATTAAAAAAAAATTGATGTATTTCCTGTGGGCAGGGCATGATTTTATGCTTCAGGATTTGATTGGATGGTGGAAAGATTGAGACCCTTACTTGTCCCACAATGGGGAAATTTCACCTCTGCATTTTGACCCATCCGTGCAGTAAAACACCACATACACACTAGTGAGCACACACACTAGGGGCCAGTGAGCACACTTGCCCGGAGTAGTGGGCAGCCCTATCCACAGCACCCGGGGAGTAGTTGGGGGTTAGGTGTCTTGATCAAGAGCACTTCAGTCACGTACTGTCGGCTCAGGGGATGGAATCTGCAACCTTCTGGTCACAAGGCTTGTTCCTTAACCTCCAGCTCATGATTGCCCATCCACTACCCAAAAGTACATGTTCTAGAATGAACAGAGTCAGTTAGACTCTGATGGTCAGCAGGGTCTGTCTGTTTTGCAGAAAAGAAAAAAAGTTAAAAATTACCTGATTTTTGGTCAAAAAGGATGTAGTTCAACATTTTGATGTGCTGTTTGTGTGTGTGTGTGTGTGTGTGTGTGTGTGTGTGTGTGTGTGTGTGTGTGTGTGTGTGTGTGTGTGTGTGTGTGTTTTACTTTTTAAGATGCCTGTGAGGCAAAATAGCAGTATCCATGCTGCTCATGATTTTCATACACTTAAACACACTGCCAAAGCAAGAGAACAAGAAAAAAGAAAAGTCAGGTTAAAGAAATCCATATACAAGTGTGCACACCTAACATTTGAGCAAGAGATGGACTATTTGTGTCCATGTATATCTGTGTACATTGCTGATCTGCCTCACAGCCTTTCAGCTTTGCAGTACTGCACAAATCAACTTATTCACTGCCAGATATCTGGACTACCTCACTCTTGATAACATGAACACAGGTTTTCAGAGTAAACAAGCTGAAAAAACCCATAAATCAATATTTTATAATAGTCAAACACTGAAAATGAGAGACTTTAGTGAGGCGAAGAAAGGAGAACATCTGGAGACATGGATTGCTCTATGTTTAGACAGGTTGGTCAAGCAGGAGGAAAAAAATGCTAAGATATCATTGGTTGATATATGCTGTTGGATCACGGTGATGCACCCAAACGTCAGATGGCGTTTAGCGGCAGACCGAAATCACTACACTTTGACCCAATATTATGGAGAAATAAGAATTTTGTCTTTTGAATGATGTGACACAATGGATTACTCTTATTGTGACCGAAGATGTTAAATAAGAAGGTAAAAAAAGGTCAATTTTGATTTTAGGTTTACTTCAAAGACAGATGTAAAATCAAGGGGTTGTTTTAAAGGAGCAGTGCCCTCTAACCAATCATTGTGCCTCATCAAAACCCATTATATTCTACATGGGTAGATCTTTGTTGATTTTGCTGCACTGTTGATTCTTTCTTTAATGTTTGGCTCCTTTTGGACAGATCTACCATAGATTTCTCATCTTTATGTTTCTAAGCTAGTTTTTGATGCCTCGTTCATGTTTTACATCAGTCAAACCACATAAATCTAACAAGCCACTGGATGTGAAATCAAAAGGTTTTCATGTCTAATAAGGTCATTGCAGTGATGGAGCTAATCCTTTAGATGAAACAATGATGGCTAGCATAATTCTTCAGACAGCAAACGCTTGCACTGTATAGTCCAGTTTAATCTGCTTTATCAAGCTAGCTGTCAACAGCTATGCTTTAAAAAGTCAATTTGATTTTAAAAAGTTAAGTTGATTTTCATGTTCAGTTCTGTCATTCATGTTAAAATTGAGAAAATTACACTACATGTACCAAAATATTGGGAAACCTACTTATTACACCAACAGGAGCTATTATAATATCACATTCTAAATGCATAGTCGTTAAGATGGGGTCCCTCCCTTTTTGTAGCTATAACGGCTTCCCCAAACTGTTTGCACAAGGTTGGAAGCCTACAATTTTCGAAAATGTTCTTGTCTGCTGAAGCATTAAGATTTCCCTTCACTTGAACTAAGAGGCCCAGGATATTTCTCTAAGCACCTTTTTTACTCATCCTAAAATATGTTTTTGTGACCAATTTACTGCCATCACTGTTCTCACTGCAAGTTCACTTTGAGAAACTTCATATTTAAAGAATGAGATTTTCTTGCTGTATGCAAGCATCCTGCATCTCTTTGCTGCAAAATAAAATGCAACATTGTTTTTAGCCTGTACTATTTCTGCACAATTCAACTGAAAGTAGCAGGAGTGCAAACATTTCGACTAACTCCATAAGTGGGGTTAATTACAGACTTAGGATTTTAGTTGTAACAGTCAATAAGATGCAAAAATGTGACTTTCTTAAATTTTCATTTTCACTTTTTGCTTATTTTGGGAGGCTCAGCTGTAACACTGCATTACAGCTAACCCCACCGTGTGGTGGCTGTACTTTAGCCTGGCTAGCTCTCACTGAGAGGACACCTCAAAACAGTGCTACTCACCTGCTAATTTGCAGATGACGTTGATATAGGAGTACAAGATAATGACTAAAATGTGCTGCTTGAGTTTGCTTAACCCATTAAAATCCCAAGATTATTATAGGCTTATTACTCCATAACTATAGGGACTTCAATGCAAACTGACTGAGCTAGGTTATTAGGTCATAGAAGTGTATAATAAAACTTTGGCCTGCCAGTGGGCTCTGGCCATTCAAGGGGTTGGCTATATGAAACATCCCATTTCATTATATATTTTGCATTTTACCAAATTCAGTTCACAAAGTTCAGTTTGTGCCTTGCTTCAAGCATAGAGACAGTTGTGATTGGCTGAGAGACGTCAATCATTATTTTGCTAAGGTTGAATCGAATCTAATTGACTCCTGGTGAAATGTGACTCTCAGGATTCACTGATTCACTTCCTAAAAAAATAGTAGTGGAACTGGATCACAGTGAGGTCAGAGGTTTACAGCCTTTTAAGATGCCACAGCAGATGCCATTCATGTGCCAGCATTTGATATGGAGCTGGAGAGATCTTGGAGAGTTAGCAGCTGCTCATCTTGAGCGTCCCCGCTAAAGGTTGCCCTGTTTGTCAGCCATGACTCATAGATTCCGGAGTCAAGCTGTCCTGACCGCCAGCTTAGCCGCGCCTCCTCGGCCTCCACGTCAATAATTCGATAGCGTCCAGCCAGGATGCAATTAAGACATTATTACACCCTCCGCTGGCCTCCGTTGAGCTCCAGGTCTGACTCGCGGACACTAGAAGCCCCCTTAAGGCCTCTGTCCAGCGACCCTGAATGATCCCTGCACCCTCCACCCCCCAAGCCTGTGAAGCTCTGGCTGTATTCCTCACATCTGTGACCCAGTGTAAACCCCCTCCTTGTGCCCAGTAGGCTCAGAACTGCCAGCACAGCATGAGTCACTGTGCCTTTGACAGCTGCACAGTGTGGGCAGGCAGGACTCATCTGCCACCACCAGGGGAGTGAGGGGGGCTAATATAGTCCAATGTGGCACAGTGACGTGCCACACATGTTCTCAGTCTCTCTGCCATTCGTTACTTTGTATCATGGTTGTTCACACTGTGACCCACATCATAGTCCTTTTATACAATTTGCCTCAAAACTCGTTTGTCAACTCTTGAGACATTTGAGCTGAGTTTGACTGACTTCATTTTTCCACAATTTACAGTAAAGTCAGTTAAGGCAGGTGATAAACAAACAAGTAGTACTGAAGTCTTGATAGTTGAGTCCAGAGTCAAGTTCCAAATCGGACAGTCAAGTTTCGATTCAAGTCCAGCACAGCAAAGTCTTCAGCTTCAGGCAAGCCTCAAGTCAAGTCTGGTCAATATAGTCCAAAGTCCTAAACTTTAAGTCCTAAATAAGTCAGTATGACAGCGTGTTTGTGGTGTATGGTTGTATAATGTTGTCTTTTTAAACCTCCCAAATAAACTACAGAATCCATGGTACACGAATAACCATGACAGACATAACAGTATATCAATAATGCATAACTCTGGTCCAAGATGTCCAGTGTCCAGCGCAGTTTGGTGATTTACTTATTCAAACAAATTCAAAATTAGCTGATCTGTTAATTGTCAGGTTGAGTGGACATGTTTAAGTAGGGCAACTACCAAACTGTGCTGGACATTGGACTAGAACTGTGTACCCCTTATGTACACAAAGAAGTGAGCAACTACACCTGAAAAGTAACTTAATGAAAGTTAATACAAAACTTAATGACAAACAATTGTTAGTTTCAAAATTTAGACAACAAGCAGCAGAAACCAAAATGCAATAAAAGGTTTACCGAAAAGACAGCAAAAAGCTGAAAGCTGGCTTCAAATTCAAATTCCACCTTAATTAACATAGCAATTAGGCACCAGAAGTAACTGCTGCACCATTTAAGGTGGAATGGAAAATTCAAATATCCAGCTGATAAATGTAGCCAGCTTCAGCTGTGTGATGAATGATGTGCTTCTTTATTTACTTCATTTAAATAGGAAGAGATTTGTGTCTTTTCTTCAGCTTTTACAAGAAAAATGATAAGTGTGCTTTGAGTTTCTTCAATAAGACAGGTGTTTAAATGCTGACCGACGGCTTATTGATGCCGGAGATACTTCACTTGCTTCTAAGTTATGGAGGGATTTCCAAGTTCTTGTGTCTTCTGGAAAACTTGAGCCAAGATTGAACATCATAGCTGACATTTGATGATGTTGTACATCAGATTTACATTTGATGCAGTTGCTTTAATGCCTGTGACAGGAAACCAATCCATTCACATGGAAAGTATTCAACTGTAGAAAGTTTAATCTGCAAGTCAAAGAAGTCTGTTTCATCAGTGTTCAAGTCAAAGTCGAGTCACAGGTCTTTTTGGTTTTGCCAAGTCAAATTTGTGATTTAAGTCTCACTTGAGTCCAAATTATATGCTTCTAGAGTCCACAGATTTGGGTTTTAGTAGTTTTAAATAGGCCCATTATGATGTGTAATGCCACTATAATAAAATGAGCTGAAAATTATAAAACTTTTCATAGGTGAGTCAAGGTTATTAGGAGCAGTTGTAGTGAACCAGCTTTGTGACTGGAAGGTCACCGGCTCTTCCAGTCAACATTACATGACTGAGTTGCCCTTGAGCAAGGTACTTAACCTCCAAATGCTCCCCGGGTGCTGTGGATAGGGCTGCTCACCACTTTGGCCAAGTGTGCTCACTGCCTCTTGGTGTATTTTCACTAGTGGGTGTTTCACTGCATGGATGGGTTAGAATGCCAAGGTGAAATTCCCCCATTGTGGGATAAATAAGTCACTTAACTGTTTGTATAGCGCTTTTTACAGTGGGCATGGTCACAAAGCAGCTTTACAGAGAAAAAAAAAAAAGAAGAATGGGCCCGAGCTTCCACGATTCTAACAGTGTCAAAGGAAAATCTCCCTAAGAGCAAGAGAGAAACCTTGAGAGGAACCAAGACTCAAAAGGGGAGCCCATCCTTGTCTGGTCAACACTAGATAGCAAACAAAAAACAGAAAATAATAAGGTTTGACCGTCAATCTAACTATAAGATTCAGAAAAGGGGAAAAGCAGGAGAAACAATATCTATGATTAAAAATTGCAGCAATATCATCAGGATCAGGTGAGGTTTTCACAGCACTGTATAACAGAAGTTCCATGGTGCTGAAACTGGTCCAGAAAGCTGGCAAGCAGTGGGCACCTGATCAGGGCAGATGAAGCAACAGCATCAGGATGGGCAGATGTTCAGCGCAGCAGAGACACACAGCTAGTTCTGTTAAGACTGGCTGATTACAGTTTACAGGGTTAACAAAGAGCAGCAGAGACTCTAGCAGGTTGAGCTATTACAGCCTAACTAAAAGGAAGAGCCAGAAGGTAATAGACATGAGCGCTACCTTAGATGTCAGTGCCCCTCCATTCCACTGTCAACAAACCTGAGTGAGTGAGAGCAGTGGGGCGACGGCACCAACACTCCATTTACCATAATTATCTATGACCATGAGCCCCCAGATCTGCACCTTTTTATCTAACAGGAAAAACTCATTACCAAAGGCTCAACTAAGCAAGTGGGTTTTTTGCCTAGAATTAAAGATTGAGTCCCAAATACTGACTGCAAGATTATTCCAAAGCTGGGTGGCTGTGTATGAAAAGGCTCTACCCCCTGATGTATCCTTTATTAATTCTACGTAAAAATCGTGAGCCAACACCTTGTGAATTGGCATGACTGTTCATAAGAGATGAGTATTGAGGAGGAAGGTTTGATAAAACTGGGCTGATATGGTGAAACTAAGCTCTTGTGAGGACTCTGGCTGCAGATCTCTAGACTGACTAGCTTCTTGAGGCTTTTACAGGAACATCCAGACAGCAGGGCTTTAGAGTAATCCAATCTTAAGGTAATAAATGCATGAACTAGCTTTTCTGCATCCTGTAGAGACAAGTGCATTTCTTAATCTTGCAATATTTTGAAGATGAAGGACAGTTATTCTAGTAATATTAGTTATATATGTGCTCAACATGTCCCCTGATTTACTGGGACAAATGTGGGACAAAAAGTGACCACTAGGAGACCTTCCGAAACAGAGTATCTATATTGTATATTTGAAGTTCAGTGCAAACTGAATAATGGAATTAGTGTGGTGATGGAGAGAAAACCGCATGAAGCATAATGGCTTATTTAGTTGCAATTATTCAATAGTCAAAAGGTTAATAGACTGTAGAAATAATAATTAGTTATAGTTTTGATTGCTATTGCATTCGCCCACATAGAATGGAATCACAATAAATCTGTTAACGTAATACACACTGCCTTGCACATTAGCTTGCATTGAATTCTACAGTTTATTCATAACACATGTTTTTGCTGTTTGTTTGACAAACACCCTGCTATCCTCCTGAGGCCTGTTACCTAAGGGACCACACAGAACGACAAAACCTATATGCAGTGGCATTTTCCCTAAGGGCACCAGCTCCTTATTGTTACCACCCCTATACCTGCTGCCTCAAACAAATTAACATATATTTGCATTTGGATATACAAACATATATATAGAAATAGCATAAACCTTTAGGTGCTGTCATATTTAAAGTAGAATGTAGTTTGTTTTCTGGTTAATCTTGATTTTGCTAAAATCAATATATTGTTGTATGAAAAAGTGCGGACACCCTTTAATTAAAATACATGTGATTTTCTTAATGAAAATAAGTACACATCCTTCTCCACAGTGTAATGCACAGTTACTGTTACTGTTACACAATTACTACTACATATAGGGGGGTTTGGGGTGGGGGCAAAGCTATAGCACATTTGCAGCATTTGCCAGATGTTCTTATCCAGCACGACTTACAATTTGATGATTTTACACAGGTAGGTGAAGGTAGTGTTAGGAGTCTTGCCCAAGGCCTCTTACTGGTATATTATAGGGTGTTTACCCAGGCAAGGATTGAACCCTATTCTACAGCACATAGGAGGTCTTACCCACTAAACTATATCAACATTGTTTTTTTTTTTTCAAATTCATGATATCAAATAGACCTTGTTTGCTAAAAGCTGCTGAAAATGCCACATTTAAGTTCCATGTAAAGGATAGGCAGCATTTTACAGATTAACTGGATAATAATGATCATATTATAGTAGGAGGTTGTACTTCCTGAAAAATAGTATGCAATTTTTCTAGTTATTACTAAATATTATGTTAATGCTTATAATACTAATACAGTTTTAATAAAACAGGCAAAAGTATATCATTGCTTTCCGAAGCAAAACAAGCAGAATAACTTTACAGGATAGAACAAAAACTTTCTTCACTTTTAATATAAAGATATTTTGTTCTAATTCATTTTGGAGCATTTCCATTGGTCCATTCATCATAAAGTTTTCACACACTGTAAAGACATTCACAATGCTTAATTTCTATAGAAAAAAATGGATGTGTTTTTCTTTGGGCAATGATATGCTAATTTTCTGGTCAAGTTAAATCAATAAGTTAATAAGTTAAGATGACCAAAGAGAAACATGTTATGTAAAGACATATGTAGTGTGGTCTGAGTTTTTCTTCAATCACAGGGCTGATTTTGGAGTCTTTTGCTTGATCTGTGCTTAATAATAGTGTAAGAGTATTGTGTTAACAGTAAACACAAAAGGGATCTGTGTTGTATTTTCCAGCTCTGATTCTGTTTAATCTCAGTATATTAATCTCATCTGTTTCTGGGTAACAACACTAGTAGGTGGGCCTACATGTAACACTAATAGAACAAGCATTATGTAATTTAGTTCTAATAAAAGTGCAATTACTTACATGACATTAAAGATCTGATGTTTTCACCTAATGTGAGCTGCAGCAACAGAGACAAAAGATGGAAATTTACTTTTAGAAGTTCATATTTTACAGCTCTAATACTATTTTCACTGTAAGTACAGCCTGTAACCATATATATATATATATATTTTTATGGTTTTTGTCTGGTCCATGTGCTTTTGTTTTGCTTCCTTGTCGGTCCTGCCCCCTTGTTTCCAAACCCTGCCCTTGATTGTTTTCACCTGTTACCCTCTTGTTTACCACCTGGGTCTTGTTACCTGTCCCTGTATTTAAGCCCTGTGTTTTCTCTAGTATCTCGCTGGTCTTTGTTTGTATTATTTGAATTGTTGGATATTGTTTGGTGTTTGTTTCTTCTGGCCTCTGTTGTGTTTATCCTGTGTTCCTTGTTATGTCTGTCCCCCGATCTATTCTTGTTGGCTCCCTGATCCTGGACAGCCTTGACCCTGAAAATGGATTTGCTCCTAATAAATCTTCAATAAATAATTCAAAATGTTACATCATGTTACCATGCAATTACCTTCTTATTACTAGTCTACAAATTGCATCAAAATCTATACAAAAATGAGCCAGAGTATACATTTTCAAACTCAGTCATATATATGTACAACTATAACCTCTTAGTATGACCCACAATACAGAACCCAGGTACATGCTATGGGATATTGATAAATAAACAATCATTATGTTTACAGCGCTGCAGCTCCATGCGCTTTAGTGTAAATGCAATTCTGCAGTAATTGGAGTGTAATCACTCATTCCACTGGTCTGCATTGTGAAGAACCGACGGGGCACTCTCTGTCCTTGTGCCGCACTCGCCTGCCATTTTGTTCTGCAACAAAAGAGTCTCTCAGTATGATAACCAACCTTCAGCAACAAAACCCAGCACGCACATTTTAATTGTCCGCTCAGCTACTTTACAGTAGGGAGGGAAGAAAAAAATGTTTTCCTGCTCACGGCTTGTTGAAGGTTTTAGTGTTAGAGTGAAAAGACTCTGAAGGACTGTTTTGATGACTTCCCGAGAAGCCTCTGTGTCAACAAGTGCCACGGCAATTTCATTTTCAACGACTCTGAGACATACATCTAGAAAACACTTTACTTTATGAGCTACCTCTAGGCTGAGGCCCTGTGTCAAACTACTGCTATTGGCTATGTTTCAGTCCAAAACATCCAACTGTGCAAAACGCGAAAGGGTAGCTTCATTTCAAACACTCTATTTCAAGGCTAGGAGTGAGCCAAATATGTGCTCAAGCAAAAACGACATTAGAATGAATAAAACAGTAGATGAAAACTGCCTGGATCTATATCATTGCACCTGTGAATGTGGATATATTTATGCGGAGCCAAAATGAACATGACCAGGTTTAGGTAGCTACGGAATACATGCAACAATGTTATTGAGAGAGGGGGGGGGAATAACTGTACTTTGTTATGGTCACAGACAAAAAGACCATAACCAGATTAAGTATGTCCTGATTACTAGCTGGAATACAATCTGCATGCAATCTATAGAAAAACAGGCCAGATTGAAAACCAGAAAACACAGTAACAAGACAAAAGTAAAAAGTAAGACAAAAGGGACCAGTCCAAGTTAAAAAAAGAAAAAAAAACAAAAAACAAAAGACATCAAACTAGCATGGCAGACTCAAAAAGCAAAGTCAAAAACCACAAAAACAGGTTATACGCAGATCAGGCCTCCAGAAAAAGAACGCTATACTATGAAATGAGTTAAACTACAGCCTGAGGACAAGTAATGGGAAACTGCTGTGTAGGCTCAGAACTCTTGTTAGGTGGAGTGCTGGAAGGAATGCCTATTGGTTGAAGGTGATGATGGAGGGGGCATGTGATCTCCCACTGAATCATGAGGAATACATTTTCAGACAGTCCATTGGCTCAAGTGACCTGGCAAGAGAAAGGAAAGGTGTTGAGGGGGCGTCCTTGGCCGGAGACGTGACAACATTTTATAAAATGTTTTATTTTCATTGACCGAGTTTAGATCTGCCACATTCTCCCAAATATATCTGAACCAGTTATTTAAGCTAATTTCCCATGTTGCCAGATTCTGCCACAGGATCTGGAATTAAACTTGATTTCATAAAATTCTACAGTTCAACGGATCAAAATCAAACATTTGCAACTGTTTACTTGCCAGATTTTACAGCTTGAGTGATCTAACATTTGGCAAACAGTTCCAAAACTTTTATATTAAAATAGTTTTGTTTTTGCATGAACAATTTCTTTTAGATGATGGGTGCAAAATGTTAATACATGTACATCCCCACTATTTTTTAGACAATCCGCTCCTAATCAGCTCTTAACATAATACATACTGCCTTGCACATTAACACATTGATTTCTACACATTTCTTCATAACACTTTACTTTTTGACAAACAGGATCCAATCCTATTGAATCAGGGATCCACATGGAATGACAAAACCCTAAATGCAGTGGCATTTTCCCTAAGGGTACCAGCTCCTTATTACTACCACCTACCTATACACGCCGCTTCAAAGAAGAAAACAAATGCTTGCATATGCATTAATGTTCAAACAATAGCATAAACCTTAAGGGGCTGCTATATTTAGAGTGGAACACAATTATTTTCACTTCAAATTGATTTGGCTGGCATTAATAAACTTGTTTATCATATAAAATTGTGCATTTTTAAACTCATAGAATAGATTGTGGACTGAAACTGCTCAGAATTTAGGGACTATCTACAAATGACATCATAAGCACAATCATCGAAGGCCAAGCATTAGCAGGACTAATATAGTCTTTTGAATTAATACAGGCATTTTAGCAGATAGAACACACACAGTGGCCAATCAGTTATTAGAATGTAGTACCTGTATATAAAATGGGGTTTATGGTATTGAGTACTGACAGGCTCATATGTTTACACCAGCCAATAGTCTTACTTGTATGCACCAACCAGAACACGGGTAAGGTTTTTAATAGGTCAGTGTTCATATGAGAATGCCAGTAGGTCATACTAGTCAGTGCCACATTGATTCAGGGGATAGTTTTAAGTGTGCAGTACTGGTGGACAAGTGGGTTAAACTTTTTTTATAATGCAGGATCCAACAAGTCAGCACATGAATGTGTGCCAGTCGGAGCCTAGCCAGGGCCTGAGTGTTCTGGCAAGCCATGCAACGACACTCTGCACAGTCATGAGAGGCGACAGTGTTGCTGAAATGCCACTGAACAGACTCCAAGAGCAAAAAATAGATAAATAAATAAATTTGTAGGCGACAACCTTTTGTGGGCGGCTTTCGCAGTCAAAGTGCAAATGCAAACATAATTAGAAAAGCGATAGCGTTGAAGTGCACTTCCCTTTTTTTCATAACTCCTGTTCTGAAGCACACGAACCACATGGTGTCCCCAGTCGGCATTCGCTAAATGTCGATAGGGAGACAGTAAATTGTGAGGCCATTTTTGTTGTGGAGCTGCTTTCGTCACGTCAGTACAGGCAGTTGATTAACCGGACCAAGCCTGTCTCTTCCTGAGCTCGGAGAGTTTAATTTATGTCGAAATGGCGACAAGACGACTCGAGTTTTCCTCCATGCCCTCTCCAACCCGCAGCGCACGATTGAAAATGTAATTAAGCGGCATATCTGCCACAGTGTTTTTCCACCCCTTCAAAATTACTATTGCCTTTTCTTTCACCCCCGTCCAAAAAAAAAAAGAAAAAAAAAAGACTGTATTGATTTAATTTTGTTTTCTAATTTCAGGCGTCGAGGACAATGCATTATTATGTTGTTGAAAACGTCCCCCGAATCAATTTGGCAATGAATCAGCAGGCAAAATGGGATCAGTTCAATACAGCCTTTCTCCCAACTTTGAGAAACAATTATGATGGTAATGTTTCATATTGCCAGGCTGCTTGGCTCTCGCCTGCTTGGAGTCGCTGAAGCAGCAGGCCTGTGTATTTAAGGCCCCATAGAGTGGGTCTCCTCATGTCACCTGCTTAAATTGTGGGCAAACAGGGCTGGGTAATTAACAGTCTAATACAGGGAGCCAATGTTTGATCAATCTTGCTGTCTATAGAGTGAGTTAAGTCAACATCAGGGGAACAAACAAGAGAGAACCTTAAACTAAAGAAAGGTCATTGGATCAATAATCCATTTAAGATGCTCTGTCGGATTCAGACAGCAGGCCCTTCACCATCAAGATGGTGGATTTATTTATCTATTCTCCAACATTCAGTACTCCATTCTGGCTGGGGGGGTGG
Source organism: Pygocentrus nattereri (assembly GCF_015220715.1). NCBI lineage: Eukaryota > Metazoa > Chordata > Actinopteri > Characiformes > Serrasalmidae > Pygocentrus > Pygocentrus nattereri. The sequence continues at coordinate 37,295,815 of NC_051217.1, read as the reverse complement.
GCTTAGGTAGAGTGGGGAAGAGACCAATAAATCAGTTTTTTGGGCTTAAATCAAGCCACATCTTGTGCAAAGAAAAGGATTTTCCAACACATGTTCATTTCTTGCATACTTCATCGTGATAAATCTGCAAATGTGCCACAGTCAACTCCACTTGTTAGGCTGAATTAAGACCTCGTTCAAAAAGTTGTGCATCCGAACAGAGAGGCAACAACTGCTACGCCTCCGAGCATCTGAACGCACAGGCTGTAAATCGGCCCTTTTGTGCATAATTTAGCCAGGAGGAGATCCAATTTAAAGATTCATAATTTAGCAAAAGACAGATGTTTACTGAATAAGCATTTTGCTGAAACAGCTGCGTCTAAATAAATGACGGGGGGAAGGGGGCATTTTATGGGCGGCTGCCTAGAGACTGCAGCCTCGCCAGGCTTCATAAAAGATTGACGTTTCGGTCGCAGCCCCCCTCCTCAGTCCCTGGGGGGGTGAGGGTGTGAATCTCCAGCAGATTACTCCGTTCCTGCTTTCGCTTCACTCCCCACAGACATGCACACTGAATGATGGACTCGAGCAAATAGCCCTCCGTATTCCAGATGACAGCTGTGGGGGAAACCTATGGAAAACTTAGGCAGCTCTTTTCAGCATGTACAGCAATTAGTTCATAATGTTGATTTGTTGTTGACAAAATGTATGGACATTATATTTTATTTCCTTAAAAAAAATTGAATACTCTATAGCTCCGTATGACACATACATTCTGACAGATTGCAGTGCATTACAAGAAGTGTAGGGGATGATGTGGCTTCTGTTTATTAAACCATAACAGAAGAACGGCAACTATAGCACATATACTTCCATCCATCCATCCATTTTCTAAGCCGCTTCTCCGTCAGGGTTGCGGGGGGATGCTGGAGCCTATCCCAGCAGTCTAATGAGCTAAAACATTATAACCAGTGCGATTTGTCCTTAAAACAGCTCTGACCTGTTGAAGTATGGACTGTACAAGACCTCTGAAGCTACCTTATTGTATCTGGCACCAAGACATAAACAGCAGCTCCTTAATGTTCTGTAAGTGGGGGTCTAGTCATGGGCTGGAGGTTAGGGAGCCAGCCTTGTGACCGAAAGGTCACTGATTTGATCCCCTGAGCTGACAGCACATGATTGAGGTACCTTTTGAGCAAGGCACCTAACCCCTGACTGCTTCCTGTGGATAGGACTGCCCACCAATCCAGGCAAGTGTGCTCACTGACCCCTAGTGTGTGTGTGTGTGTGTGTGTGTGTGTGTGTGTGTGTGTGTGTGTGTGTGTGTGTGTGTGTTCACTAGTGTGTATTTGATGTTATGTGTTAGGTTACAGAAATGAAATTCCCCCACTGTGACGTGGGTCCCCTGTTTGTTCCAGCATATCCCGCAGATTTGGAGGCAGCAGCTTGAACTCACTATGTTCCTCAAGCCATTCACAAATCCTGCTGAAAGAGGTCACTGCCCTCTAGGAACACCAGTGCCATGAAGGGATGTTCCTGGTCTGCAATGATGCTGCAGCACCTGACTGTACAGGTGTTAGCTTGGGCAATGTGACCCTGTTTGCAACAAAGTACAATGTAGTGTGGTGACATATTTCTCCCGTAACCATCATTAAAAATGTATGTGAGTTGTGCCACAGTTGTCCTTCTGTCTAGTCAGTCCAGATGGTCATTGGTGAGCCTTGGGAGAGCCCAGTACCCAGTCACAGGTATGTGGACTGTCCCTCCATGGACCACTCTCAGTAGGTACCACCAGCACATCACTGGTACCCACAAGTCTTGCTGTTTCCTCAGACAGAATGAAAGGAAACTAGGGAAAGCAAAGTGGTTTGGCGTAGGCAAAGCGGTTGTCTTCTCTACAATTAAAGATTGATGCCCCAAACTTGTTGCCAAATGCTTCCCACTTCGTTTCCAGGTCCCCGCTACCTTTCGCCAACTGAACTACCCCACACCCCAAGTCTCAGTAAGACCACAGCACAACAAAACTAAAGCTTAAGAATAAATTAATTTAATAATCAATAACCGAATAGTTAGTTAAAATTCTTTGTTAGTCCTACAAACTAAGTTTTAGTAACTGCTAATGTAGTTGCAGCAAACTCTTGAAAGCGTTAACTGGGGACTAAATTATAAATATAAACATTTTACTGTTACATAACACCTACAAAATCACTATATATTGCATACAATATCACTGTATATATCTATATAATGGTATCAATACCATGATATCAGATCATTTCAGTTTGCATGGTTTATGTTAACACAATTATAGGGCCAATTAAGTCAAAATGTAAACTTTAACCATTGGTTGTAAGCATGCCTACACTGCTGTCACTCTAGAGTGACATTTTCCGATTTAGGGAAAAGGAAACCCACTTCCTAAGATGTCTTCAAGGTGGGAGGAACTGCTACTGCAGCTGTTTGAGATGGATTTCTGGGGATGGTCAGCTGATGAACGAAAGCACTATAAAACCTTGAGTTGTGTTAAACTGAGGCTGAGAGATATGATTTAAAATCTTACGATATTAAATGCTAGTTTTAGGCCAAAATTCCATTTTAACAAACCCATGAATTCCATAGCCTGCTTTGAAAGGTCTGCTCCGTTTTGTTCTGCTTCTCATATTACACCAAAGGTGATGTTAACCCAATGGAAAGGAATTTGTGCCAAACCGAAATGCAATCAATACAGTGGAAAACATGAAATGCTATGCATGAATGGTATTACTTTTCCATAGTGACATGCTGAATACATGCCAGCATGAAAAACTCTTACAAGGTTTCAGTGAAAAACAATACATGATGACTTGCAGATCAGAACTGAACATAATCCAACTTGTACCATCCAAGTGTAATGAATGCACAGCTATATTGCTTTCAGCCATGCGGTACTTCAAACTTAAGCCTCATTGAAATGCAGTCACAAAAGGGAAAACAGTGAAATGATATGCATGCGTCAGATTGCTTTTAAACAGTGATGTGAAAAAAGTGCCAAAACGAAAATATCAAAGCTCCACTGCACTGATTTAACTTTGTATTGTATTAAGTTTTGATATAATTTCAGGAATTTGTTTTTCAAAACTTGGTAATAGACGTATTCTTGTCAGTTTAGCATGTGTTCAACATGGAAGAATGGAAAGTAACATCATGCATGCATCACATTCCCGGATTTTTCCACTGATTAGCAATTCCTCACTATATGTTTTGACCAGGTACCAACAACAAGAAATAAATCGGTGTAAGTGCCACTTCTCTGCATACTTTGTTAGCCCCCTTTTACCCTGTTCTTCAGTGGTCAGGACCCCCATGGACCCTCACAGAGCAGGTACTATTTAGATGGTGGATTATTCTCAGCACTGCAGTAACACTGACGTGGTGGTGGTGTGTTAGCGTGTGTTGTGCTGGTATGAGTGGATCAGAGACAGCAGCGGTGCTGGCATTTTTAAACAGTGTCCACTCACTGTCCACTCTATTAGACACTCCCACCTTGTCAGTCCTCTTCAGACAATAGCTCATCTGCTGCTGCATAGTTTGTGTTGGTCATCCTCCAGACCATCATCAGTGGTCACAGGACGCTGCTGGGTGGACTATTCTCAGTCCAGCAGTGACACTGAGGTGCTTAAAAACCTCAATGATATACCTGATCAGCATATAACAGTTACTGGTTTAGACAAGATATCCTTCATCTCTATATTCATCTTATTTTTATACAGGCTTCATTGACGTTTGTACTGTTGTCACTTATCTGCTTATCTACAGTTTCACATTTAACACAGCACTGTGTTCAGAATGAATTGCGATGTGTTCCTCACTGAATAAATGGCTATGATGGGAAAGAATGACAAAGTGTGACTTCCAATAATCACAGCCTTAGTGCGGTTCATCTAGCAAACCTGTGCTGAACTGAACTGCCGTTAGTTGCTCTATGCAGCCAGATGCAATGAGATCCATACGCCTACAGGTAACAGCTCACACTAATATCCTATTTGGTTAAGGGCCTTGTGAGAAGTCACAGCGAGAAGGAAAATAAATCCAAATTGTTTGATGAGAAAACTGTCAAAGGGCCTCCGTGTCCAGGATTAATGCTAACGCTTCGTCCGCATCTCTCGCTCACTCATGCCATGTAATAGCCGCCTGTAGATAATTCTCTAATGGAGTGCTTCGGTGCTTCAAACGTGGCTTCTGCCATCCGCTCCAATTTTGCGCTTTTTGTCAAATTGGATTTCAAATCCAATTATCAGGCAAGGTAATTCGTGACAGGGAAAAAAAAAAAATATGCGAAAAACAAAAAAAGAAGTCCAAAAAACCTGCTTGAACTGCTCATTTGGGAGAACGCATGATCATTTGCGATTCATTCTGAGAACAATCCTTCAGCGAGGGGTGCCCTGTAGAGATACGGGATACCACAACGGAGGGCTGCTGCATAAAAGAGGGCCTGACAACTCTTGTAAACACATTTAAAAAACACAAAACAGTGGTCACCGGTTATTATTTATTTTTTTTACAATTTCAGTACATTTAAGAAACATTGTTCCCACTTTATGTTGTCTCTAATAACTGTGTAGCTGCATGTGAACATATGTAACTACAATGTAATTACAAATGATTTAATGACGGTCACAGATTGATTGCCAAAGTATACCATAATTACACGTGTATCAACTTCAGTTGTTATGTAGGTACAACGAAATTACATAGTGGTAATTATAGAATGGTAATTAATGTGATGTGATTAGATTACCTTGTTACAATACAGTTATTCTGCAGTAATTATATATATATATATATATATATATATATATATATATATATATATATATATATATATATATATATATATATATATGAGTGTAATATGTATTTAAAAAGACCTTTGAGTGGTTGTGTATCAAAAAGAATATATTAATTTCATGAGGCAAAGTTAATACACATGTTTAATTACACAGGCTGTACTTCTGTTAGCCACATTATTTAAATCGTTAGTAGTTAGTGTTGTTGCATATGTTACTCAAGTACACAGTTATTAGAGAAACTTAATATAAATTGGGACCGAAACAGTCATTTAAGAGCATCCGCATATTTGTTTTGTCTCATCCCCTATTAACATTCATTCCTGCCGGCCTTCTACACTTTCTCCGGATGCGTGCTGCATGAATCTGCTCCCAGCTATGCTCCTGCTATTGATCATTTCAGTCAACAATCTGGGGCCAGAGCGAACATGAACACTGATAAATCTGTCCATCTGTCCAAACATGAACTGGGCCATGCAAATCTGACCTGCCAAAAAAGAGCAGGGCAACAACAAACACAACTATTGCCCGTCAGTCAGCAAAGATGAAAATACATTACATTACAGTTCAGGAAGGGCAGTTTATGAATGCCCATTTCTGGCATTTGCGACCCAACACACATACAAAACAAGCAGCCGCCAGCAAGGAATCTAAAGTGAAACCTTACATAATCTTTATGAGCTCCTGATTAGATTATCTTGATACAACATAAAATCAATATTTAAAGTTCGTGCTACACCACCAACTCTATATAGCACTGATTCTTCACACGCTGCTGTCATTTATAGCTCCCAACATCCGCCATGGCATTGTAATTGTAATTGTAAATGTTTGTAATGATATTTATATAAACCTGTTTGGATCAAAACAATGTCTTTAGTCTTGGAGAACTAGACCAGAAGGCTTTCAAGACTGTGAATCATAATCAAGCTTCATATCAGCATCAAATTCTCAAGATAAACCTATTGGCCTACCTTGGGTTGATGATCAAATAATTCAATTGGCAGGTCATACACTGGTTGACTATGGTCGATCTTCCTTGGACTCTTCCTTAAGTGTAAACAGTGTTGACTGGTAATAATCTATTAAATCTTAAATTACTTGCTGTAACATAAAGGTACATTACTGACAGCTTATGTGCCAGAAGGTGAACTAGCACTTCAATTAATGGGCAAACATGTCAGCATTTACATCATGGCAACATCTGCTATGGCATTGTTATTGACTATATTATGATTTCTTCTCTTTTTGCTAATTTGGTGCATTTAATTGCTTCAAATCATCCAATTCAGTTTAATATGAGAGAGGCAACACAAGTAAACACAGAATGCAGCTTATAAATGATTGTGCCATTTATGGAAGATAAAGATTATTTCAAAAACTCAAAAAAACCCATGTGAAAAAGGAATGACTTGGGAAGAATTTTGGTCCATTCTTCTTTGCAGAATTGTTTCAATTCAGTCACACTGGAGGTTTTTCAAGCATGAGCTGCCCATTTACGGTCTCGGTTGATTTGAATGGATTAGTTTCACATCTGTAGCTGAATCTCTTCAGAAAGTGACATCATGTGTTTTGAGACCTCCCAGTCTGCCAGAAAGGTTCTATTTGAGTGGTGCTTAAATTCAACATGTCTGGGTGTGGCTAATAAAACTGAACTCGGCAGTCAACTGAATTAAGTTAAGTGGTTGATGTAGTAGCTAATGAGGCAAATACTTTTTCACATAGGGCCAAGCAAGGCTGAACAGCCTTTTCCTTCAATAAATGAAATCATTTATATACAGCATTTTGTGTTCTCCGTGTCTAATGTTGAAAGTAGTTTGATGCTCTGAAATATTCAAGTGTGACAAACCATGCAGAAACAGAAGAAATTGGGAAGCAAATGGTTTTTCACAGCACTGTACATAAATGTTTGGATCAAAATATAGCCTTTTGTTTAGACCTGTAGGCTCTCAGAACAGACTATGAATCATAATAAAGCTTTTTATACCAGCATCAGTGACTAAGCATTGACTTACCTTTTAGTTTACGGTCATTGATTTCAAATGGCAGGCGATGTTATTCATTGGTTGATTGTGGTGTATCTTCTAACTTCTAGAAGCCATAGAGCTGGAGAAAAACCACTGACTTGATTTTCATTTTTCAGAAATATAGTTCTTCAGACTGTGATAGCAAGGTTGGTTGTCAACCAAATGTACCGTAATCTTTAAAATACAGGTGAATATGTAGATCCATTAACACAGCTGTAATTAACAGTAACACACTATTATTGAAAGCACTTGTTGCTTATTGCATTATAATAAAACATAGTTCAGGTCCTAAAATCTGTTTGTGTGTAAAGTTATTGTAAATTCTACGTATATGCACACCTGTGACCACCTCACAACAACTGAATTATGTATCACTGCACCACAACACAAAAATATTGATTTTTGTTTAAACTGAGGGACTGGCAACTTATTCTCTTAACCAGAACTAGGCTGGTCAGCTAGTTTACAGGCTCAAAGAGCCAACAGCCTAAACAACTCCATTATTGATAGCACACACTTCAATTTAAGTACTTATGGTATGATTAACTGTAAAACAGCAGCATGAAAGAAAAACAAAATGACGCTTCAAATGTTCATGTTTTGGCCCGAAGTCACATCAAACCCAGGCTGAATACCAAACGGCTCAGTACTCCCTAATTAGTGTGCTAAATTCTAAACTCTACAGCCAAATAGTGCGTCACTTATGAAGCATGGATGTGTCCTACATGACTCTCTTAGCTATATTTGCACTGGCAGGGTGCAGAATCGAGTGTTTACATTCCTACTTAATACATTATGTAGGGAGTTGGGAGCCATTTGAGATTTAGCCCCAGTGTGAGAAGAGGGGTGCCACTTAATTGGCGCTAATTAAGACTTTTAGTGATAATTTGTTGACCAAAAAATGCTCACAAATCCAAGTTTTTTTTGCATTCAACAGTGCTGTGGTATCATATGTTCATTGTTATACGACAAAAAGTAAAACAAACAAAAAAAATAAATAAATCATGAAATGACCAGAATACACAGCGATGGGTGAGCGGAAGTTCTCCTCACTCAGTGGTCTGTGGTTGCTTGGCAAGGACACTATACTCTAAAAAAAACAAAAAAAAACTTTATTTCTTGGTGAAATGCTTGTTTTTGCTCATTATTAATAATAACTTAAATGATGTTCTGAAAAATTGGCCGCTGTTTTATAAAAAACAATAAGCCACTTGAAGCAATGCGTTACTGTGATATTATCATAGGGAAGGAAGTTTTCACATCGTGCCTAAGAACACCTTTCCCCATGATCAAATCCCAGTATCACATGGCCACTTGTGGTGTATTGCTTTATTAAGATAAATAGACCAGACTGAAAAAGTGTTTAGAGGAAAACAATAGATGTGGCAACCTCTAAGTCACTGGATGCAATGCAAATTATGTTGCGCAGACCTTCTTACTACACTATATAAAAAGCATGTGTGTAAGTGGTTTAGCAATTGCTATCCTTAATTTGCTGAGGCACCTGAATACACCATTTAAGGTTAAATCAGAAAAAACTTGCAGAAGAATCTGATGTCCAGGAATGTAACCCCTGTAAAATTTAGGGTTAAATTGGAAAATTTGAAGAAGAAGCTGGCAAAAAAGAAGCTGGCTTCAGCTTAGAGAGCTGAAAGGCCTGAAAAGGGATGAGGAGGTTGCTCCTGCTTGACAGGTGGGTAACCTCAACTTAACCAATAGGTCGGCATTGTTTTTTTTCCCCATTTTCTAATGTTTATGAAGGCAACTGGTAAGCTTTGCAGCACTAATTGTGGTGAAGGCTTACTGACAACCCAGCTAACATTAGTCACATGACATGGCATTGTTTGCTTTAACACTATGACATGGTATTTGTCCATACCAAGTTTGTGAAGGATTTTCAGGCCATGAAGATGGCTATGTTCTGAAGAAGCACTGATGGGAGAGGCATATTTGTTTGGCTGTTTAAATATCAACATTCTTCAGAATCATATACTGCACCTTCGATTTACGGTCTTGAGACCAGTTTCGAGGCCAATATTGGACTCAAGGACTACAGCACTACTACAAATAACAAAAATAGTTTTTTCCTTTTCAAATATATTTCAAATTTGCTTCCAATATGCATTGAACACTTCAGGTTTGCCTCCCTTCTTTTTCTCAGTAAAACTAAGCGATGCAAGCCGCAGATGGAAGAAGTGATGTATGACTAATTGCCTGTGTAAGTAGAAATTGCAAACAATGTTGAACTATGCCTTCCAATTTTCACCCTATTATTTCGGAGAGAACTCCGGCTGTATGGAGGGAAAAAAAACAGTTTCTATCAGAGTCTTTCATATTTGCCAAAGACCTTTCAACTTCAATTTTTGCTCTTTAAAAAAAAAAAAGGCTCTCATAAAGCGAACCCTGTTGTCTATCAGATGATGTTTTTAAGACTACGGTAAGTGTGCGTGAGATGCTTTGATGTGCACCTGTTTCTTTCTTCCCTCATGCTGCATGTAGGCCTCTCTCAAGTTCATCTTCGCTGTAATATAATTTCTAAATTTAACAGATGGTGAGGTTAGAGCAGGCCTTTCGATTATCAACACCGTCAGCCATAAATGTGTGCACTGTCTGTCTGTCTGTCTCTCTCTCTCTCTCTCTCTCTCTCTCTCTCTCTCTCACTCTCTCTCTCTCTCTTTCTCTCAGAGGAAAACACAAACAGGCACTTGCACAAACACACACCCACCCACTTATAGACCACAATAACAACTTCAGTCAGCATTCTCTTGTTTCAATCATTTTCATTTTTTTTTCTTTCCCAAATATACAGAGCAAAAGCATCAAAAGATCACAGACCATTACAGGTAAAATACATCGTGTTTCTTTTTTTTTTCATGGTTACAGAGAAACCACTGCATGAAAAGTAGTGGTTAACCCTTCGTTATTCAACCCCATGACATGTACGGTATATAACTTTTGAACTGCTAGATATTGATTTTTCGCAACTTCAGTGTACACCATTTTCGTTACGGTAGCATGTTATTGAAAGACTAACGAGATATTGATTTGTTGAGGAAAGGACAAAAACCCAAAACATCTGGCAGAGAAAAGAAAGTGCTTGTGGCATTTACAGTGTGGCGGGTTTCTGAAATTCATCGTCTTGTTTGTACAGTATCGCTCTCAAGAAGCAACAAGGGGGGGGACCGGACAGTCACGACACCTCCTTCCATGTATTTATAGAAATGTGTTTACATTTTTTCTGTATGTTCTGAATTGAGATGAAGGAAAAAAAAAACAGTTTGGCAGATCACAATTCACTGATGCAATATTGCCACTGGGCACAGAGATGATTAGAAACACAACCTTTCTCTCGCTCTGTCTGCACTGGGTTCATCATGAAGGAAAGCGTGTATGAAACAATAGGACTAAATAAGGCTGCTGATATGTCTACCATTTCATCAGCCTCCAGCTTTCCTCAATGACTGGCCTGGAACGTCAGAGGAGGAAACAAGAGGCCATAAAGTATCACTGTCTGTCTGTTTAGCCATTGATATTGTAAGAAAACCATCTTTGATAAGGTAGCTTTATCAAGAAGGATGACATCATGTTAATATAATGTAACAATACATAGGGCAGAGTTCATTAGGCTACATATGTTCTTCATGAAAAATGATATTGACCTGCTTTGACAAACACAATTACTCTAATAGCCATCATCTGTCATTACGGCTGCATTTGCCAATTTTGACATCAATTTGACAGAACGTCTATGTCTGGTGACAAGTTTATTAACAGATTTTCACAATAAGAGGAATAACAATTTTGGTATTCAACAGTTTCATTTGACACATCTGTATGATTGAACTCAAATGGGCTAGAATTACGCCTAAATTTGATTGTAATAGTTTAACAACTTTAAAAAATGGCAACTTACCAAAATTATTATCAGTATCATCTATTGTACCAATAATAAGAAGGACCATAATTATACTACACAATAGTGTTGTTTCTACCCTCTTTAAAAAAAGTTGTTAATTTCATACTTTGTTCCTTTTTAAGATTATAAAGTTTGGTCAGAAGGGGAAGCTCAACATCAAACACAACCTATGAGCACAGCCATTGGCTCACAAGTCGCTGAATTCTACTGTTTTATTAGCTCCCTACTAAAACATCTGCATAATTTAGAGTAGGCTTCATGTAAATTATATGTAAATGAGATGCAGGAGGCTGGAGCTTGATTTCACGATCTGAAGCTGATTCATTATATCCACTGAAATATCTGCCTCTTTTCATCTCATACGGAAGTTTCATGACTCCAACTCTATTATTATTATTATTATTATTATTATTATTATTATATATTATTATTTTAATCATGACACCTGGTGGGATGAAATGACTTTGAGACATTGTAGCACAGTGCTGTGTCATAATATGACATGGCTTGCCAGATCAAGTTGGTCGAACCAAAATAAGCGCTGTTGTCACAGTAGTTGAATCAGCTGATATCATTTCAGCCCAAAACGTATCATGGCACAAATCAATGTCAGAAATAGTCAGTAATTTGAGGTCATGTTAAGTTGGCATCAAAGTTGATAAATGCAACATTTGTCAGATTATGTCTACTTAAATAAGACTTTTATAAACGCTTATGTAGTTTTATTACAGTTGTCAGGTGATGTCATGACAGTGCTGTGCAGCCTTGTGCACACTGCCCTAAAGTCTTACCAAAAAATCTGTGTTTATAGAAACAAACAAACAAAAAAGTATATGAATGTTACATTTTGTACAACAGCAACTTGACCACTCATCACTAGACATGGCTGGCCCTCCTGCCCAAAAGGATGGACAGCCTGAAACCCAGGCATTGTGTGATAAGCAATGTGTACACATGCCCTATTCAAACACATAACTCCATAATCCGATGAATCTGAGTCGACGCCACACAATGCTCGGTTTGCAGTGCACGTGTGTGTGTGGGCTGAGTGGGGAGGCTTGGACAGCTTTGGGAACATGAGGAGATTTAAATGGAAGGGATTTTTTTTTCTTGAGATACGTACAGGTCCCTGTGGAACACATAAACTGCTCCATATGGTGATATTTGCAGTCACTTGCTGCTGTACTGTTGTAACTACAGTCAAGGGAATTGAGGAGCATGGAATCTATAAACACTCAAGATTCAAAAATGGCTTTGAATTTGCTGACAAAAACATATGCATTGACTGATTGTCTGTTAACATACATCTTGAGTGCTCTGGTCATAAGTGGACAGCACTAAGTATGGCTGTGAACAGGATCCAATCACTTGATCCAATGTTAGAGGTGATCAGGAATGGATATGACCACACAATAGTTGTAGTGTGAATGCTGTGCATCCCGATAGCAACAAAGGACTATTGTGTCATCACAATGGAAACAAAAACAGTCATAAGTGGTCACTAGAGATACATTCAAGATGTATGGAAATGGTCGATTTAAATGGCTGTGTGTCCCACTGTCCACTTGTGATCACTCAAGATGATAAGGTGTAAAAAGGATCACTGTAAATAAACAGCTGTCAAATAACCTCTGGATGGTCATGAAGCTCATTTGCAAGGCTAACTTTCACACAATTTGCTTGAGATACATGACCTCATGGTTACAAAATGGATAAAGTTTGGGCCAGGAGAGGATTAGCAGTCATAGATATTTATGAGACCTCATTTGTATGGAATCGAATGAAACCTACTTGTCATAACTTCAGTAAATTCATTGCAAGATCATATACAATGTGCCAGTTCCTGGCTCGGTTCCTGGATTAACCACACTGCCCACATTCACAGTGACTCCAACAAGGTGTGCTCAAAGGACAGAACTTATGAAGTTTGAAGGTTGAGGTCTGACAGAAGAACTGCTTGGTTTTGAAGATGTTCCTTCAGTACCACAACTTTTTCATTAAAAGTGTAAAATCTAAAAGTTACAACCGTCATTGAGGGAAGAACACTGGAAATTCCATTGGTCTTTATCACAGACAAACAGGACGTCTCTTGTTCTCAGAAAGTCTGACCATTTTAACTGCTATCTTGTACCGCTTCAATGTTCTGGCAAGCTAAAGTAGCATTTGAGGGATGTCTGTGAGAGGACTCAGATCAGACCAGCGTACCCAGTTCTTAACTAAGCTAAGGCAAAGTCTGGCTGGAAACAACCGCAGACTGTGAGGAAAGCAATAAATAATAAAAGGAAGAGAAAGAAAGAAGTGATTGTCTATACAAGTGTCAATGGCATGAAATTTAGTTTTTGCCCTTTAATATCCGAAGCGGCAAAAGAACAAAAGAAAATAACAGCAAAGTTATGTACAGATAGCATTAGGGATTTATGTACAGTGCATGAAGTGCGCTGAGCTGTATTATCAGCACTGAAACAGGCCTTGTTGTGTTTAAGCCTCACAGTGGGCACCAATCTCTTTGTGAAATTAGACCCATTCAATGGCACTCATGTATGAAGCCCACTAAAATGTTGCAAATATAATGGCCTGTAAAGTGCTTAGAGCATCTGTTGATTCACGTGTCATGCCCAGACTTGTCCTCCTACTTTGGTGAAGGAGAGGGGTTGTTCTGTTTGGTGTTGATCAAGATGTTCTAGACTTTAGAATTCAGCAGATCGACTCTACACGTTCCTTGGCCAATCTGATATAATTGATATAATTATTGTCTATCATAGCCAAGATAAGGAACTGTTTTTGTTTATTTTATTTTTTTTTTTATTTCCACTTTAAAAACACTTGATTAGACCCATCGGTTAATGCCTGAGATGGCAATAGAGAAGGAACAAAAAATGGGATTGAGAACAAGACAATTGGTGTGTTGGTGATTTTTGATGAGCACTTGCTGGGGTGGGGTTCACTTTTCAAAACAATGGTTCCTAAATGGTTCTTGGCTTGGATGTACATTTCTAGGAAAATCATTCAGTTGGAATAGAAACGTCACATGGGGGTTCTTTAAATGCCTGAAAGCTTCTTAACCTCCAACATCTCATTTTAAACATAGTTCATATTTTTTTAAGTTCTACAGAAAACTGTTTTTTTCTACTGCACTGCACCAAATATCCCTTTTGTGGCACCTTTATGTATAAGATTTTCAAACACCAACCAGAGAATGATCAGATTTGTTGGGAGCCAGAAAGAGCCAAACTCTGTACAGGTTGGTGGCCTCATCGACTTTTTTTGAGATTGTATTTCTTCACATCTCAGCAGTGAGATCATCTTTACAAAGTTTGAATGTTGATCACTTCAGGAAGGAAATAACCAACCCAGTGGATTTTCAAGAAAGTCCACAAAGGATCGAATTAATAGCTTGAATCAACTTCTGATGAATGCTTTGTCGGAACAGACAGAGATAATTTAAAAGCTGGCACTAGTGAAAGAACTCCAGACTGTAATGATTTACAATAACATTCTGACATAAAGCATTTATAATACCATTCAAAAGCCATTCACAGATGGTGCGAGGACACCTTGCCTCTAGAGTCTCATCTGCATTCCATCTGAGCCTTTATGGCAGAATGCGAAGTCATGCTGAGAGACAGAAAGAAAAATGCTGTCAATGTCTTCCTAATAAGTGGAACAACGGAAATGTGTTTTCATTTCTTCTGCTTCTACTTCTATTTCTGCATAACGTGATACCCAACTGTCCTCTTTAGCTCTCTAGGCTCTTTATAGCTTTAGAAGCTTTTTAAAAAAACAAGCCTAAACACCTTAAAGCTTTATGATAATTAGGCCCAAACAGTAGAAAGCCTAGACATGTTTTGGGCTTCCTTGTGACAGCAAAGCTATGCGTCATTATCTAAGTCTACAAAATACATAGACTGTTTATGGCATTGTGAATGCTTAACATAAGATGCTTATGGGGAGGTGAAAACCCATCCTTCTGTGGGGAAGTTTCCCTTTAGGCCTCTGCAACATTTTTGCGACTAATCTAAGCGTAGACATGAGTTCAGCCGGCTGCCAAAAAGCAGAAATCCGACCTCCCGTGTGGACCTTATCCTTATCTGGTGTCCCCGACTTAGCTTTATCGAGCCCGGGAACTGCTCAAATTGCTCCTGCCTGCAGCCTCTGAGTCAAAACAGCATAGCAAATACATATACATATCTCATAGATGAGACTCTAATCTTACCGAATGTGGTGCTCACTTTGCTGCTTTTCCCGCATCTGGCATGCAGCATGCATTTGTGTATCTCCTGCTTTTAGCTTTATTTCTTTCCCTGTTTATCTGGATTGTGGCTGTTTTGTACAGTGGGTTTTTGCGCAAGTGCTATCAGTAGTAACTTTAAGTGCTCTCAACTAAAAAGAACAAAAGCAAATATAATACAAAACATGAAATCAATAAAGCAATGTCATATGTAGGAATTGTACATTTAAGTATGCAGACAGATCACTTAAAACAGTGAGCAGGTATACTGCCATACAGTCCAATGGCTGTAGATACACAAGGGACACTTCTCTCCGACCTGCTGTCAGTTAGGGGTCATCTGCAGGGACTACTTCAGCTGTCACTCGCTTCCACTGTAAACAATGTAGCCTTGTGCTAAGACTTAAAAAACACATGAGCATTTGCGGCACTGAGCCAGGTAGAACTGTGTGGAGCGTATCGCCGGTGGTCTATAGCCTAAGCGTCTGGAACAAGACAGAGTTGGTTTTTGTCTTGCAGTGATCGCGACACTTTAGCATTATCTTCACAAATATAGCAGTAATAATAATAGTAATAATAATAATAATGATAATAAAAATACATCCCTTTTTCCTCACTTACAACAGAAACATTTGCATGTTTTAAATCCACTCAAGGCAAAGTACAAAAGAACAAATCATCCATTCGTCCTCCAGTGTAAGTCCTTAATAAAGTCAGTGAAATCAAATGAACAAGTTGAAAGAGGGGGGAAAAAAGAATGTTCGAACTGAAAAGGGTGGGGGGGGGGGCTGGCGTAAAGAGAGAATGAATAATGTACAGTGATATTCTTTTATCTCTGAATGGCAAGCTGTGAACGCACAAAACCATTTTCCAGCCGAGATCTCTGCAACCCCTTATCGGAGGAGCCGAGAGGGCTGGAATCCAACTATACTGACTGACAGTGATTAAGTCTGTGGGCAAACTCTTCTTTTTTTTTTTTTGTTTCTTCTCTTTTTTATAAGTTGTATTCCATCCACACAGACGTAAGTGCGATAGCTGTGGGGTAAGGAGAAAAGAGAGGTACTGACAAATCATACAGATTTACTTCGACCACTCCGCTGTACAGGAGTACAAGAGAGTATGAGAGAGTACAAGCGAACAAAGCCATTGTCTTTCTGAAGCTGCCAATGGCATTGCGCTCTGTAGGACATGACAGCAATTTAGACTTCATAGACCTCCTTCTTGGGCGCCCTGGTAATGTCATTCTCCTTGCATTTCGTTGGTCCGGCAGCATTCTGTCCTGCTTTGGAGCTCTAGAGAGAAGCCGTCAGTCGACAGCACTACCTTTCAGTTCAGGGTAGCCTACGCTGTCTACATTGGCAAACGTTACTTCAGTGCGACACGCCAACATTTAAGGGTTTAAGGTTCTTCATTTCAGGAATCACCCAGAATAGAGTGTCAAGAATTCTCAGACTCAAGTAGGGCTATGAAAACGATAAGGCTTTTAAAGCTGGGATACAGTACGCTGACAAATCAGAGGAGGTTCTTGTGATGAAGCCATCCTTCGAAGATAGAAACAAAAAGGGAAACGAAAACAACGAAAGGTCATGTGCTTCTGGTTCCTGATGAGTCCTTCGTCCTCTGGATGGTGGCGTCACACGTGCGTCTGCATGCGCTTCTGCAGGGGTCGTGTCAGGTCCGAGTTTTGCGAGGATGACTGCGAGTAGTGCGAGGATGAGGAGGCCGAGGCCTTACTGTCCTTGTCGAACTGCACGTAGCCATCCTGCTTGCTATAGCTGCTAGCGCTGCTGTCACACTGTGCCTCCAGGAAGGAGCTGGAGTCGCTCAGCGAGCCACGCTGGAACTCTCGCTCGCACAGCTCGATGGAGCTGCTGCCCATGCCCAGCACAAAGCGTTGCCCGTAGTCGTACAGCCTGTTGGGCCCAGCACCCAATGTCGAGTAGATGTTGGTGAAGGACATTCCTGTTGGGACCCGCTGTTTGCCCACCGTGTTGCCGCCCGTGTTGGCCGTGTCCCGCCGCAGTTCCGCCGCATTCTGGTTGCTGGCCAGGGTGATGGTGGGGGTGCCATGGTGCTCCTTGAACGTGTTCACACTGTAGTAGCCATTAGTGGGATCCTTGATGTCATGAAACAAGAGAGAAAAAGCATTAAATATTTATATTTACATATTTAGCAGACAGATTAACATATAATTGTTAGAGAAGGTAAAAAACTGCCCAAGGATTCGTTCTTATAATGTGCCAAAATATGACAATGTAGAAAAGCAACTTTTGGTTCCCTAAAAAGTCTTTCAGTGAAATGGTGCTTTTAAAGAACTTGCTTGGTGGTATCAACCTATAATGATGAATCCAAAAGAAAAAATGTCTTGATTGAAGTTTTGTAGAATGAAGTAACTGTTGTAATGCAGAGTCGACAAGCATGTTGATTATATTAAGTAAGACGTGTTTCATTTATTTATTTATTTACTTACTTACTTATTTATTTTACACAGAAATCACTCAGAGAAGACGTTGACTGGTTCCCCACTGGTGATAGGTATTATAATAAGTGACCAGTTGTTTACAGCTCCGTTACAACTACATCAACCATCGCATTAGACCACGCCCTGGCTAAATAGATTTACATGTGTACCTCGCACTGGACTCCAGGCTAAATACCTTCTCAAGGTTAAGCAGTCATATTAAAATGGCAAACATAAATAAACAACAACAGCAAAAAAGTAAACATAAGCAACGAGACAGCTAAGCGAGAGCAACAAAGACCTGTCTGGCTCAAGGTCACAAAAACCGTCTTCTACAATGAGAACATGAAATAAAAACAACCCAAAAAATATCATTCCATGCTAATTAAATGAACCTTGATGATTCACACCCTGGCACTGCAAACAAGTGCAACAGTCATCTGTTAGTCTGCTTGCTTTCAGCTTTAATTGGACCAAAAATCATCTCCTTCCAAATACAGCATGAAAAGGTATAATCAAAGCTCGGTGGAAGTCGACGGAAGCCGTTGCCGTGGCACTGACTGAGCGTGGTTGCTAAGAAGCCAGGCGGTGGTGTGAAACACGGATGCCATTGTGAGAGCGCGTCGGGGGCCGAAGCTCGTGGGAGAGAAAATAATCACTCCCAGATGACTCTGCTATGACAACCTTAGGAAGGCGTCATCAGCCATAGCTTTAGCAGACAGGGAAGAGAGTATGTGTGTGTGTTTGTGTGTGTGTGTGTATTCATCTGCTCTGCATCTCGGTTGTTCAGTCTCTCGCTCTCAGTGCTACTTTTAAACATGCGTTCACACAGACAGAAAAAGCCCTAGAGAAATGAGTAAAATGACAGTTAGAAGCCCCTGGGACGGGTGACAATTTGAGGATAAATGCAACAACAGGACCAATGCTCACCCAGAACATGAAAGAACTACCAATGGATTAGCTTTCTCACCATAGCATGGCAATTTAGCATGTCTGCTTTATTGGAAGCACCTACCTTCACTCATTGGCCACTGTATGAGGTCCATCTACACTCATAAACACATGATACCAAAGGAGGACCACTTTTAGTTCCCTACTGATCCATGTTTGTGATAAAGAAACATTTTCAAAGGTTCAGATAATGTAAAGGTTCTTTAACAGGTGTTCTCAATCCTCGTCCATGAGATCTACTAGGCTGCAGAATTTAACTCCAACCTTAATCTAACATGCCTGATCCAGGTAATGAAGGCCTTCAGAAGCATCTGAATATTGGATCTGAAATATCCAGGGTGGTAGATCACCAGGATCGGGTTTGGATACCCCTGTTGCATACCGGTTTAAGGGTTTTTCCTAGAGTCTTATTATGTTGAGGTTCTTTTATCATGTAATACATGTTTTCACATTCATAAATTCACATTTATAATGTTATAATGCATTCATAAGGAATTATAAAATTTGTTGTTTTATAAATACAAAGCTAATTTCTGCTAGAATTATATTGGATATGCAGTGTTAAGTTAGTGCCAAGCTAACGGTGGTGTATATTACCTTTCCCACATTGGGTAAAACACTACTGATGGCAGCACTAGTTTAAACTCTGACATTTCAAGCCTGTAATGTGCTTTATTATGTATGTAAATACTAATAAACTTGAAGACTCACTCTTAACACATTAGGAGGCTTTAGTACAGTATGCTTCACTTTACTTAGTGGACAAATACAACTTATGGTTTGTTATGAACCAGCTCTTATGGTTTGTTATTACTTATACTGCATTATATTAACATTTCATAATGCATAATAGGCATGGCTATAACACGTAATGTATTTTTATAAATATTTATAACCATGTTCATGATCCCTTATGAATGAATTCTAACATGTTATGAAAGTGTTTCTAGATACTTACAAACACGACGTTCATAGAAAGTGTTACCAAAGTTTTTAGGAAACCAAATGTGATTCTTCTATGGCAGAGGTCTTTTAATTCTAGATCTTGAATCCAGAATTCTGGATTTTGTGTTCATTCTTATCTACCTGAACTGTTGTTGGTACTTATCCATTGGCCATCCACTGTCATACCTGCCAATGATCAGGAACTGGATTCAAGTTCTGGATTTGAAGTCCTCTTTGATCATTGGAAACTTTTTTTTTAACTTTTTTTTATTGTAAATTGTTTTTAAGACTGTAGACCTTGCATATCCACTGTCATAAAAAAGGTTCTGTGCAGGTACATTGTTCAGTCATCAAGGTACAAATAATGTAAATGTACCCTCAAAGGTACAATGGTGGTTTAAAGGTCCAACTGTGTATCTTAAATAGGTTTTTCTTAGACAAAAATAAAATTTTTGTACCTTTTTCATGACCTAATATTTTAAAATAAAAGAAGAAACTAAAAAGCCTGCAGATGAGAATAAATGAGTAGAGTCAATTAAAAATATATATTTACATGAAATTAGGTACCATTATGTTCCTTGACGGAAGGAACTAAAGACATTCCTTTTAAGGGTACCACCCCAGTGACAAGAGAGGTGGTACTGACCCATAGACTACTACCCACTCTCAGAAAAAAGGTAACATACTGTCACTGGGGTGGAACCCATCATGACATCGCGGGTGTGTCTAGAACCTTTAGTTAACGGTATAATATTCCCCAGTGCAATTATTTTTTAGGTTGTAAAAGGTAAAAAACAGCATGCTGTTCTCCTGGCTGAATCTTATTTAAGGAGCAGAGTGGGACTTTTATCATATCTACATTTTATTTATATCTATTTTTATATGTACGTACACTTATTTACATTGCCCGATGTCACGAATATGCAGAGTCCTAGCAAGGATTCACTCTCCATCTCCCAGGTCTCTTGGAGATCAGCTAACTCCTCAAGTCTTCTCACGCACCTATCAGCGCTCTAGATCACTGGGGTACTGATATGGGTAACCTTTGTTGTTGATCATATGATCTTCCTAGTTTAGCTCATAAGCCAGGGCTTTAGCCATAGAAAGTTGCGAGGTATTGTTTCTGTTTGTGAACTACTGAGCTTTATATCTGTTGTGTATTTCTGTGAATGTCCTGTACTCCGACTCTGCCTCTTGCTGTGCCCTCTGGATTGTTTGCCCTTGATCTCTGATTACCGTGTTTGACCTTTTTGCTTGTTTTTGACTACGCCTTCGGCCTACTCCCTTTTGCATTATCGCAAGAGTGCAATGTTTGTTTGTTTATATCTGTTTATGTCTACTGGATTTGAACCCTGCCTGTTTTTCACCTATGAACATGGACTCTGATTTCACTAGTAAAGCCTTCCTTTCGTTCTTTGGCCACAAGCATCTGAATTCTGTTGAAACAGTACACTCGAACCTTGATGTGTAATTTTTTTCTGACAGTGTATGGATAGTCATGAATAATTTGTCAGATGCCCTCTCCCCAATGGTCAGTTTCAGACCACAGTACTGTTACTGACCATGTATTACTTGAAAGACTGACCATTCTCAGCACAACAGTGGCATAGTAGTGTATGTGACAATGGAACACGTGTAGCAGACACTACAGGGGTTTAAACACACATCAGTGTCCCTGCTAAGTTGAATGGTCCACTACCTACAAAACAGACCCTTAATGAAGAACGAGGGGATGGCTAAGACAAACTGATGGGTTGCAGTCTCCAACTGCATAACGGAAAGTTGAGAGTTTCTGAAACCAGTATTTGACCATTATTTTAATTGTTTTATCAATAGCAAAATTAAGCAGTTATGACCACGTTTTTATAAAGTCTTTGAAGAGGCACCTTTTAAGGGTAGCTTTTCACAGACTCTGGTCATATAAAGAAGGCAATCAGTCAGCACCAGTCACACCCCATCTACCATGATGAGACTTTTTCCGTGCCCCATAAACTCCATTGAAAAAAGTTTGGCCTGTAATGTGAAAAGTTGTAGTTCAGGAGAAATGATGGGCAGGATTTCCCTTGAGTGGCCATGCAGTGACTAAACGGAATTTATCTCGCTTAGGCATTGTTGACTGGGCACATCCAAATTGGCACACTTTCTCACTTTATATCTCATCTCCTGACATGCTTTTTCAGAGCAGCTGATCAACGAATCAAGGCCGCTAATGAGAAATTATTGGCTGTGGGTGAATACATTTGCTCCAAAAACGGGGGGGGGGAATCACACTTCTCTAAGTGACTTAATGACAAACTGTGGAAACCCTCATTAGAAAATTGCAAATCTACCTTGCCTCTGGCATAACAGACGAACGTTCAACAGAATGAACTGCTTCTCAATTCAACTAATTTTGCACTTAATTTCCTAGTTCATCTGATTGTTCTTCAGGACACCAGACATGAAAGTAAATAATGAACCATCATTACTGGAGTTTGCTTGTTTTTTGACCATTGTTACTGTATATATATATATATATTGCATAAGGAAAATTATTTTGATCATCACTTGTAATTGCTGCTCTAGATTGATAATTGTGTTGCTATTAATAAATACGTGGCTATTGCTGCTGTTTAATAATGAGATTTCTTAGCACTGTTATTGCTTTTACTTGATGTAGAAAAATCCAACAAAGCAAAAAATCTTAGATTTTTATTTATGTTGCGCCACAAACCAAAAACTACCTTTTTGACCAGAAAAGAGCAAAAAATAATGATTATTGTGGTTCTGCTTATTCAATTTATAATCACACTGGTCAATATGCAGAAGTTATTAAATGTTTAATATGAATTAAAGAAACAGAAACTACCCAAAATCCTCCAACACTATGTATATATATACATACATATGTATATATATATATATATATATATATATATATATATATATATATATATATATATACATATATATATATATACACATACACACACACACACACACACACACACACACACACACATATGTGTGTGTGTTCAGTCTTTTTTTTTCCTGCTTCTTATGATCCAAGTAATTCTAATCACAAAATAAGTACTGATACATTTAATATTATTTTTAGTGTTGGAGGATTTGGGGTATATATATATATATATATATATATATATATATATATAGTAAAAACCTCAGAAGGTGGTTTTAAATATAATTTTAAAACATATTTGGAAAGGTCTTCTACACTCATTGTCCAGTTTGTGTTGGTCATCCTCTAGTCCTTCATCAGTGGTCACAGGATGCTGCCCACAGGACGCTGTTGGCTGGGTACTTTTGGTTGGTGGACTGTTCTCAATCCAGCAGAGACACTGAGGTATTTAAAAACTCCAGCAGCACTGCTGTGTCTGATCCACTCAGACCAGCGCAACACACACTAACACACCACCACCACATCAGTGTTACTGCGGTGCTGAGAATGATCCATCACCCAAATAATACCTCCTCTGTCGTGGTCCTGTGGGGGTCCTAATTACTGAAGAACAGAGAGGGCTGCTAAAAGGGGACTAACAACAGATGGACTACTGTCTGTAATTGTAGGACTGCAAAGCGGTCCTATTCTCTAAGTGGAGCTTATAAAATGGACAATGAGTGTAGATACAAGGTAGGTGTACCTAACAAAGTAGCCAGTTGGCATATATTCTTGTGTTAAACACTCTAAAAATGGACCAAAGTTTATCCAAAATTAAAGCTCAATGATGGCCTTTCTTACTGATTTCAGTTCATTTTATAGATAGTGATAAAGTAATGTGGGAAACTACATGCAAACAAGTAAACCTCACCTTACTTAACAAGGCAAAGTTGTGAGGCATGCTTCTAATTGGTGAGGCATAAACATCCATTACTCATTAGCAGCTCCAGAGAAAAACTAAGGAAGCAAACTTCAGACAGCAAACACGTCTTGGTTGATCAACTACATTTGTATGAATTAGATTTTTCGCCAAAGTATTTCTGTAGCAACCTGCAGAGGCCCACCTTAATGTGCTGGTATTCTTTCTCTTCCTCCTGCAGAACCTCCAGCTGCTTCAGAACAGACTCCTGCTGGAACTCTCCGCGTTCGATCTGAGGACAGAAACAAAAGCACAGCTCGCTTGTGTTCGAAATGCTCGCGGATTTCCTAAAGGCCCTACCAATTACATCACGGGCAAGTTTCCAGCGTGAAGTTACTTAATGACATTGCCAAGAAAGTCTAATTTAGGCAGTGGCAATTTTCCATGAATATTTTTCATCTCATTACCACAAATTTTCAAGGTAGCCCCAGTTTCATTAAGTGCCTTAGCCTTATGTACAAGTCCCATGTATAATGTTGTGTTATGAGGCATAATCATATCTCGAGCTCTAAGCAGATCTCTGTGCTGTTCTGCAGGCCTCGGGGGAGTGTAGGACACGGAGAGGAATTTCTAAAGAATGCGGCGTCGTATGTTTTGACAGTGTTTCTCCAGAAGCTGGTAAAGAAAAGGCCACTTGATAGCTAACATCTCCATGGCTTCGTCTAGCCGGGCCCATGGCATCCCAGGAGAGGCAGGCTGGAGGCTAAATATAGGCCTTCAGGCCATCAGTGCTTACACACACTTACACACACACACACACACACACACACACATACTGCATTATTCATGGGATTCGGCATTAACGTTAGCTCTGGATGGCTGTTATTAGTGTTGTGGCGCAGATGATTAGCATTCATTATCTGAGGACTTGACGGTGTAATGAGCCGAGTTATTTATTCGGGAGGAGATGGGGGAAGGGCCAAGGAAGGGAGGCAGATGAAGAGAGGTGGGTCAGAGGTAGAGATGGGCATGACAACCAACTTTCCTAAACAAATATTCATGTTTTTGAATGAAGAATTTCAATATTTGAGCCTGAGAAAAAAAAAATGGTAAAAATATAAACAAAAAAGTCAATTCAATGCAGCTTTAAATAACAAGCTTTTCCTTTCCTTCAGTCTGATGGACGGAATGTAGTGCTACATGCAGTGAATGCAATGTTTGAAGGAAAGAGGCAAAAATAGCAAAATAAAGATGGCTGGCTAGCATGGAATTTGGGTAGCAAAAATGCTAGCTGGTGTAATGGCTAATTTAGTTATAGCTAATCCTTTTAGACTTTAGCTAGTTTAGCTATTAGGCTAGCTAGCATACTTGCTACACAAACTACAGACAATAGAACTGCTTGCAAGCTATTTTCAAGATTTGACTTGGATTCATTCTGAACTCACACCTCAGAGACTCGGGACTTGACTCTGACCTGCACCACAGAAACTATTTTCAAGCTTTGACTTTGACTTTCACCTCAGATGTTTGAGACTCAACCCTGACCTTGCACCTCAGTGGTTTGAACTACAGAGACTTGGGACTTGACTCGGACCTGCACCACAGAAACTCAGGACTTAGACTAGTATAAGAGAAGAGGGACGGTCAGGCAGAAGGAACACAAGAGGAACGTGTAGAATAAGGATGGAGGCTAAAGACTTGACCTGGACTTGAACCCAAGTGACTTCAGATGAAACACAGACTCGCACCCCAAAGAATTGATTTGGACCTGTGCCACAAAGATTCAGGACTTGGACTCACATTACAGATACTCAAAACTCAGAGGGACACCACAGGGACTCAGGACTTAACTCGGACTCAAGGATAAGAGAGGTGGGATGGTCAGGCAGAAGGAGCACAAGATGAGAGAGTATAATAAGGATAGAGACTCAAGGCTTGACTTGGACTTGAACCCCAGTGACTCAGGACTCAACTCGGACTCAAGGATGCAAGAAGAGGAATGGTCAAGGCAGAAGGAACACAAGAGGAATGGGTACAGTAAGGATAGAGATTCAAGACTTGACTCGAATGCAAGTGGCTCGGGTCTCAAATTGGACTCTATTTGAGAACATTTAAAATGTGATACCCAATACTACCTGATTGTGACTACGTCACATACTCAGTTAACAATATTATGATATTATTTCAAGATAAATTATTTAATTATTTTAGTTTTCAAACCTCTAATGCTTAACACAAATATGACAAAGTAACCATACTCATCCCTGGCCAGAGAAAGTGGTCTTGGACTTCGGTGATGATGGAAAGAGACTCACCATCAGCTGCTTCATGGCGGCATGGTCCTCATTTTCTCGTGCAGCGTTGTGGTCTTTGTGCACGATCTCCACGCGAATGTCGTTCTTTGCCGACACCACGCCTTTGAGGTCTATGAGAGACGCATACTTTACTTCAGCTGGATCGTCAACTGCACGAACAACAATACCAATATGTAATTCATGCTGGTTCACATTGCTTGACTTAAGGTAACAATCTTTTAGCAAATCCCTGTATGTAACACTCTTTTAGCAATTGCCAAGAGGAAGCGCCACAAGGTAACACAAAGTCCAGACGCATTTCAGTAGCACTGTTTGCAATGGTAATTGGTGACTTTCAGGGAACAGGGTCTTACTTTCTGTCTTAATTTTGCTTGCAAGTTCTCTCTGCTGAGCACAGATGGAGGCAGGGAGGGAGGGCATAACCAGGTGAGCGTCTTCTGTGGTATACAACAACAACATGCTCAACGCTAGCAATAATTTAAAAAAATGCTTCCGACAACAAGCGTGCATTGCTGTATACCTCGCTACCTGACTTTAACCTGAAGCTATGCATGGATGAGCTGGTTCACTGGAGGGGTGAGAGAGGAGGGATGGTTGAGGCAGAAGGTACACAAGAAGAACATGTACAATAAGGATAGAGGCTAAACAGAGGGGTAGTGAGATATAAAGAAAGATAGAATAGTAAGAATAATCTCAGGAGTAGCCTGGAATGACATGAACCCTTGAACACTGTTCTGTCTGTCTGAGGAACACTAGTGGATCGGCTAGATGGCCAGTGAATTGCTGATGGACATACTTCTCTGAGAGCGGGTGCAGCAGAAGGCTCCTATGGTGCCAATGAGGACGATGAAGGCTACAAAGGCTCCCACCGCCACGCCAATGATTACAGCAACAGGTAGCGACTCTGCGGACGACAAAGTATAGCCTCCTACAATAACACAGCATGGACAAGGCAAGTCAATCCAGCAAATAATTACTCATCACACAACCCCAGCATTTACTCATAAATACAGGCCTTCTAAACAATGGTGCATCAAATTGGATGACTGCTGTGTTGTTTCAGCCAACACACGACTCTTGAGATTATTGTTTTAAAAGACCAAGAAAGGCAATTTACAGCATCAAACAAAACCTTGTCAAGAAATCAACTGCTGGTATAAAGTGATATACGTGAGTTATTGCCGCTTTAGGGAGTTATGTGAGATGCTACGTGGACACGTTTGTCTGTTAGCCGCTTCAATCAAAGCTTGTTTACGTCCTTTTTCCTTGGATTCTCAAGTCAAATCCATTTGTTTCATTTCAGCTGCCTTTATACAGTCTGTGTGGTCCTACATGGACGTGTTTCACCGTTAATAATTCCAATCAAAGCCCATACTCATTCATTTTTATGTTTCATTTCAAATACCTTTTATGAAGTGTTGAGATGGTACATTCAGGGTGGGTGATACAATGATATTTACCATTATTGTGATAAATTACATCACATTACATCACAATATATCTTTGAGAGTATATTGTGAGTATATTCAGTGCTGTATGTCTTGCCAAAGAAGTATAATTGGGTTGAGTTAATTATATTTAATGCGGTGAAATATTTGAAACCTTGTGTTTATTTTCACTGTGGCACTACTGGTTCTTTTTTTCTCTGGTCAAGCTTTTCAAACCCAAGGAAAGCTATTCTTTACTTCCACCCTGATACATAACATGCTATGGCAGATATGCTATCATGACAGATTTTGTTCAGTAATAAATGCAATGTTACCATTACCATTCGTAATGTTTGAAGTCATGATGGCCATATAAATTACCCAGCAATAGAATACTGTCAAAGTTAATGGTCATTAGCCAGTTATTAAAAGAAAAGGTTGAATGCATGCAAATATATAATATATTTACTGTATTTTAACACTGCTGGTAATTTCACAACAATACAATTTAATTCACAAAACAAATTAGCATCATATTTTATAGACATTCACATTTATTTTAATGGTTATTACTTTCATTATTGTGGTAAAGAAATGTCTTTCAGAATAACTAGTGGAAGTGGTGAAACTGATTTCAGTGAAAGGCATTTTTCTAAGAGCTGAAGACTGTAATTTTACAGGTTTTTACTGTCATTAAGAAAACTTCTGCTGCCTAATTGCTTACCTTTTTTCCCCTGACCTTATCACTAATAGAGAAGATGTGAAAATGGTGGTTGGCTGTTGTCTACTCGATTGTTAACAACAGCACACAAGAACAGCACAGATTTGGCACATTGGGCAGAATAAGTGTAAAGGAGCTTGAAAACATCTTCAAATGCAGCAATTTGTCTCTACACATAAAGACCAGAACTGTCCAGGCAATGAACGTCTCAGTGGTTCTTTATGGACGTGAAAGCTGGACAAAACAATAGAGACAGGAAAAATAATATTGCTTTGAAAATTAGCCACGTTTACATGCAACCTGATAATCTGTTAACATCCGACTCATAGCTCAATCCGTCCATGTATACACTTCAGTCAGAATAGTCTAGTCTGATTGAGGCCTTTCGGAATGCACTTTCTATCTGATTGAACGAAGTGGGTAATCCTGTAAATAATCCATTAATAGAAGAATAATATCCGTGTAAATGCCTGTATCTGATTACATTCCCTATCGGAAAGTTTAAGTCCGTTCTGCATGTCCGTTGCGTCATTGTGAAAGTTTATAACGTTCAACATGGTAGAGCAGAAACTGGTCTGCAGAGGAGACAAAGTTTATGGTCTGATCTTTAAAAGACAGCGGTGGGATGGACGTCCAGCTTTTGTGTCTCAGAACATGATGTTTTACTCTTGGTCTTCTTTAATAAGGACATGTGAAGGACATTTTCATGAGTCTGACTTAATTTTAAAGCAATTAAAAACAAGTGCACCAAATAAAAACTCACAGCCAATAGTGTTGGAAAACACTTTTGAAAGTTGCAAAGAAAACAACAGGATCCTCAACCCAATCACACCTCAACTTCAATCCTTCTTCTTATTTTGAGCATACACTGTGAGAAGAACTAATTCATTGGAAAAGACCATTATACTTGAAAGAGCTGAAGGTAAAAGAGGAAGAAGATGACCAGCAACAAGATGGATGGATACCATCCATTCAGAAGCTTGAAGACCCAGACAGAAGACAGGATATTTTAGATAAACACTATCAATATGATCATAGAGTAAGAAACTACACGATGGCACATATGTTTAGCAACAATTATCATGAAAAATATGCTGTTATGATGGCAAACATTATAGCATCTGTTGTGACAATTACTTCTAATGGTAAAATGATACTATTATATATGACATCTGCCATGAAAAGTGTATAGCATGGTTACATCTATGTTATCAGGGTTTAAGTGTTATCAAAATAATAAATATTGTGATATTTATATTTTATTTTTGTCCTATGTTACATGTTTGCTTCGCTCCATTAGCAGCTTAAATGGAAGCTTAAACTCAGTCTTTTCTTGACTGCAAAGTCAAATCAATTTTCATTTCATTTGCCATTATAGAGCCTTTATAAATGCTAGCAGAAGACCAAGATGTGATCATAGCATGAAGGTTGTAATTGCCATGTGCAACAAGAAACAGAATGCTTGTGTGGTTCTAACAGTTCATGGAATTGTAAACTAACAAGCATTTAAATGTTGATAATATTGATCATTTTCAAGCTGTAGGATGAGGCACTGTCTAGCGATAATGACAAGAAGACTATATTTGAGACTTATGCTTCATTAATTACATCCTGCAGCTTTAAGCAAACCAACATACCAAAACCCAGCATTGCCTCCTCCACAATATCTGCTTAATGTCTTCATTAATCTCTGTCCTTTTCCAATAAAAACAACAATTCATTTGTTTATTCCAAGGCTGGTGGGCTGAAACCAGAGTTTGCCGTTCTAGAGAGAAAATGGATCTCATGTGGATGGAGCAAGCGCGAGACTTCAGAATGAAGCAGTAAACAATGCCAGACTGCCACGGCCGTTAAGTGGCTCGACGGAAAATTACATAGAGCTTAGTGTAGCTAATGCATTTACGTGATAAATTAAAGTTGCTGCTGACATGTCCCTGAAACAAATTCATTAAACAAAATGAGAAGAAATTAATTTAGGAGGAGATTAATGTGATTTACAAAGCAAGAATGACTAATCATATACAAAAGTATTAACATGATAAACTTAGCATAATTTGGCCAACAAATGATGTTATTTCCCTGCATCCGGGATTATTCTGGATGCCTCCAAATCCCCAAGATAAACAAATCAACAGTCTACAATGACAAGAAGCAATCTAGCACGTACAGGAATGTGCTAATATACATGAATGCTAATGTTAGCAGTCATGAGTGGAAGAAGAGAAGTTGAACCTGGCGAACCTTGGGTCCCACCTTGTTCCTTGAGGCGAATTATTTCAGTGTCGGATCCGAAGCTGTTCCAGGCCGTGCAGTTGTAGATGGTCTGGAAGTCTGCAGGGACGATGTTGCTCATGGTTAGAGTGGACAGGACGCCATCTTCTGTGCTGACCGTCTCGACTGTGTAGCGGCCGGATGTTCCGGACTCAAGGACTGTCTCCTTCCACGACCAGGCCTGAAAAAATAAGGTAATTCTAGTAAAATGAAGGTAATTCTTGGACTATTTTCAAATAAAAGTGGTCAGGATAAAAATATACCATGATTAGGTCAGTTGGTAATTGAACTGCATCAATTTTGGAGTATTTATAAGAATGCATTTTTGATATTAGGACAAGGTGTTATCATTGAGTGTCTTGTTTTGCAGGAAGAAAAAATCATTCTTTACAATTTTCGTATGATTTCGTTATTTCAAAACAAACAGAAAAAGGAGGGTTTGTGAGATCTGTGAGACATTGATTGACTGACTGCATTGTGCTGAGTGTAAAGTTTGGTGGAGGGGGGATTATGGTGTGGGGTTTGTTTGCAGGAGTTGGGCTCGTCCCCTTAGTTCCAGTGAAAGGAACTCTAAATGCTTCAGCGCCAAGAGATTTTGGACAATTTCATGCTCCCAACTTTGTGGGAACAGTTTGGGGACGGCCCCTTCCTGTTCCAACATGACTGCACCACAGTGCACAAAGCAAGGTCCATAAAGATATGGATGAGCAAGTTTGGTGTGGAAGAACTTGACTGTCCTGCACAGAGTCCTGACCTCAACACCTTTGAGATGAATTAGAATGGAGAATGTGAGCCAGGCCTTCTCGTCCCACATTGGTGTTTGACCTCACAAATGTGCTTCTGCAAGAATGGTCAAAAATTCCCAAAAACACACTCCTAACCCTTGTGGAAAGCCTACTTAGAAGAGTTGAAGCTGTTGTAGCTGCAAAGGGTGGGCCGACATCATATTAAACCCTATGGAGGAAGAATTGGATGTCACTCAAGTTCATATGTGTGTGAAGGTAGGCGAGTGAATATGTTTGGCAACATAATGTATGTTACACTTGAAAAACCTCTTGAGCCTCAATTTAGCAATACTGGTTTTTAATTCAATTATCTAGAGTTCCAAGCACCCCAGAAGTGATTGCCGCCACAGTCATGTGTAAAGGGTGAGGCCATATTTTGAAGTAAAATACATTTTTCTGCGATTTTAACTGTAATAATCTATAAATGACTATGTAATATATGAATTAAATGACAAAGAAAACAAATGCAAATAAATATTATACTATAAATAATAAAAGTTGGACGGCACAGTGGCGTGGTGGGTAGTGCTGTCGTCTCACAGCAAGGCCTGGGTTTGAGTCCCTGGCCGGGCGACCGGGTCCTCTCTGTGTAGAGTTTACATGTTCTCCCCGTGTCTGCGTGGGTTTCCTCTGGGCTCTCTGGTTTCCTTCCACAGACCAAAGACATGCAGTCAGGCTGATTGGACATGCTAAATTGCTCCTAGGTGTGAGTGAATGTCTGTCTGTCTGCCCCTGTGTGTCCAGGGTGTATCCCGCCTTTCGCCCAATCACAGCTGGGATAGGCTCCAGATAGCTCATGATTTCATATGAAGCCTTTAGTTGATGTCACTGATGTGACCCAATTTATTCTTAGGCAACTACAGAAATAAATGCAAAATCTACATATATTAGTGGATATTCCATGATGGACAACATGTGGTTTGATGCTCTGTAAAAAGCACTTTTTCATGAAAAATGTTGCTGGTGTTACCTTTCTTATTTGTAGCACCAGACACCAGTGACTTATGGACAGATAGAAAAGTGGATGTTTCTGTAGAATTACCCACGAACAATAAACCCTATAAGTGTTATTGCATACGCATAAGGGCTTTATTACACACATAATCTTAGCAAAATCAAGTTAGCAACACAATAGAGTAATATCAATATAGAATGTTTGTGATTACAGATGCAGTTCTCAAAACACACACACACAGACTAAGTAATGAATCAAAAACTGGCCTTGAGAGGAGACTGTTTATCTAGCAGTCATAAATCTTAATCGGATGTGCGCTAACAGAGCATAAGCGAGCATTAGATGAGAATTTAAGAGCGTTGGCCTGCCTCGCCTAATACCCACTCGCTCCAACGCAGGAAACAAATGATTTAGTATGCATTTTCATTTATTACGAGGATCGTAAGTCATGCGTGCGTTGTACATTATTGGACTAGGTCTGCCGAAGCTAATGAAGTCACCACAGTCGCAAGACAACAGAATCCGCCCACCCGCTGCTGTTTTCCCCTCACAGAGCTCATCATAGAGTGGAACAGAGATGAAAACAGGAATTGTGAAAAGACGGGGGGTGGGGGGGTGTTGGGGGGGTGGGATAATATAGATAGATAAAGTGACGGAGAGAAAGAGGATGTGAGAGAGATACAGTGAAGTACAGAGAGAGATGGGGTGAAAGAGGAAGAGAGAGGGGGGAAAGGGAGAGCATAAAGAGAAAAAGACAGAGAGACAGACAAAGTGAAAGAGAAAGACGGAAAGTGAGAGAGAAGGAGGGCAGTACAGCAGAGGGAGATGAATTCTATGGGTTGAATATTGAACACTTCAGATTTACAGTATAAAGCTTCTGTTGGAGACACTTCAATGAAAGAGAAGGAAAACAAGAGAGCCTGAAGTGAGTGAGAGTGAAAGCGGGGGTTGTAAACAGAGAGAGACGAGCGAACTCACGATGCGGTCAGGAGGCGGGGTGCTGCGGATGAAACACTTGATCTGGCCCTTCTCTCCATGAGGGGCCTGGTGCGTCTGGGTGCTGGAGATGGTCGGAGGGCCTGCAAACACACAGAGCAGACTCATCACACACTGCACACACCTGCAGTGCACAGTCACATTAGACTCCAGTGCAGTCAGTGGTTTCTCAATACTAAGCCTGGAGCGCCCTTAGTACTACATTGTTTTGAATGTCATGGCACAGCAAAATCACACCTGAAGCTCATCAAGCCTGGACTGAGATGAATCATCGTGTTTTCTGCGGGGATGTGGCAGAACTGTGTGGTTGCTACTACTACTTGGAAGGAGCAGAAGAGTGATATTTATTTCACTCTGCTTGTTCAGCATAAGATGCCACAACTGTCAACAACAGCAAGAGTCGTGTAATTCAATATTACTTATTTATCACTTTTAAGTGTCAGATTTGTCAGAGTTCATTCAACCCACACCACACTGGCGTTTGTAAGTAGACAAGGAGATATTTTATTATAATTTGAATGTACTGATGTATATGCAATTTAGCTTTGCAGAAAGAAAAACAGCTGCTTTGCCTTTTTGCCTGATGCTGAAATTGGAATGCAAAAATGTCAAAAGTGCAGATTTGTTACATGTAAATCCAATGTAAATATCATTCCATGTGCAATATATATATATATATATATATGTGTGTGTGTGTGTGTGTGTGTATGTATATAAAATCTCTGTTGTCCGAACAAAACCTTGCATCTTCAAAATAGTAATTTTACAGGAGAAGGAAAGAACATACTCTACTTTCAATATAAGTCAATGGAACCAGACTATTTCCAAGTAATTTTGGGCCTTTTGTTTTGGTCCATTCATCATGAAAGAACAACAGGTGTTTTCAAATTATGTCCAAAACAGAAAAAATGACAAAAATGGAAATACAAGGTTTTTACCAACAGCAGCGGTATATACACTCACTGGCCACTTTATTAGGTACAGTACAGTTCAGTTGCTTCTTAACACAAATAGCTAATCAGCCAATCACATGGCCGCAGCTCAATGCATTAAGGCATGTAGAGGTGGTCAAGATAACTTGCTGAAGTGCAGACCGAGCATCAGAATGGGGAAGAAAGGGGATTTAAGTGACTTCGAACGTGGCGTGGTTGTTGGTGCCAGACGGGCTGGTCTGAGTTTTTCAGAAACTGCTGATCTACTGGAATTATCACGCACAACCATCTCTAAAATCCAGTGAGCGGCAGTTGTGTGGACGAAAATGCCTGAAAAAGGTCAGAGGAGAATGGGCAGACTGGTTTGAGATGATAGAAAGGCAACAGTGACTCAAATAACCAACCAGAATCTCTGAGGAATGTTTCCAACACCTTGTTGAAAGTGTGCCATGAAGAATTAAGGCAGTTCTGAAGGCAAAAGGGGGTCCAACCTTTTACTAGGAAGGTGTACCTAATAAAGTGGCCATTGAGTGTATTTCACAATAATATCAAAGATTTTTTTACAAACACTGTATCATTCCGCTGAGATGCCGTTGCTAAGCAACGACTTTGACAACTGAAGGAAGTGCTCAAGGCATTTGAATGTTTTTACAAAAAATGAAAAAGGACACTTTTAAGATCACATTTGACCCACAGTCGATTTGGTCAGACTCTGAAGACGAGACTACTCTAAATTCAGAAACTGTCAGTTGGTCTGTGTGGAGCTGGAGAATGAACTGTCGGCTGTGCAGTGAGTGAGCGGACCTCGTTACTCTGACATAGCATCAAGCTGCTTGTTAAAGAACTATAATTTGGCAGAAGTAATTGCTAACATTTAAAACATAGACAGGACAAATTATTAATTTATTACTTTTACTTAATTCTTATTTATTTAAACTGTTGTATAAAAGCAATAGAACACTTGACGTCATGCGTTATCATGAATAACATCACGGCTGTGATCTGGTTGCAGGCATGAACCGAAGGCTCCCTCTCATATTCTATTGCTTAAGTATAGTATGAGTACTCAAACAGAGATGTCAATATTTGAACACTATCAACTCCAATGTTACCTAAGGTCCAATCCCATTTCACCCCATGCCTCTACCATGTAGCCCTTAGCCCTCTGTTTTGCTCGTTCAAGTCTAGGGTTAGGGTGTTCCACTTTGTGTTGAGATAGAGGGGTAGGGTGAAGTGTTAGAGCTACAAGGCCCTCCAAATGGAGGTTTTTCAGAGGCACACTCCAAACGGAGTGATATGAGAAAAAAAGAAAAAAGAAAAACTGGCAAGCTGGCTGCACAAGCTACCAAAGAAACACACAACTGTAAGTATTTTCTCTGTTAAAAAATTACAATAACCGTTGTATTATCTTAGTTTAATGTAGCTTCAATGTATTAACAAGGAAAAAAAATTGCTAATAGCATGCTAATGTCTCGGTTGCTAGCCAGCTAAATTTCCCGTTCCACTTTAAATAGTCCAGCAGTTCTGACACCTGACTCGCCAGAATGTAACTGCTGCACCATTTAAGGTGGAGCAGGAACATTTGAACAGGAACCTGGTGAATATCTGACTTCAGCTTCGTATCACTGAAGAATTAGGGGTGGGTGATAATAGATAATTGCCCCCCTCTATGAAGGCATATGATGCCCTGAATGTAACTAAAGCCCAGCAGTGCGGAGGTAAACGTTTCCCTTCTCTGCTATCACTAAATACAGGCTGGGTTGCCTACAGACCAGCGGTAGTAGCCTGTTAATGAAGTGATTTATTTATTTATTTATTATTATGTTTTATTTGAGGGTCCAATTTCATAGGGCAAGATTTCAACCACTACCCTTTGTAACTCTCTTCCAAGGGGTTAGGTTGCCACTTGAAGACAAAGGGTAGGGGTAAAAAGAAAAAATGGGATTGGGCCTAAGTTTCAACTTGATTTCAGGTTATGCACATTTCTGAAAGCGTCATTTATTTCATCAAATGTATTTGAAATGCCTACACGGTACACTAATAAATCGCTTGTTATTACTGTCAGCCTGGCAACAAATAGAAGAGGACAGGTGAATGCAAGACCTGAGTCCAAGACCTTAGAACCAATTAATGCAGGAATACATACATGCTGTGACCGAGGTGTACAGAAACATGCATGCATCACAACAGAATCAACTCACAAGGTTAGAGTGATATAGAAGTGCACAGTGCTAGACTGCACCTCACAATCCACACAATGGAGAAAAAATAACCAATTTAAGGTTCAAAGCTGATGTTTTGGTTTTTGTGTCTCTAAGTGGGATGATCAATGTTTATACGAAGCAGTCAATATAACGTACAGTACCAGGTTTGATTAGATTGTATAGAAGACCTTTCCTAAGACCCTTGTCTGTGTGTATGTGCTGAGAAGAAAGATTGCATGAGCCTGGTCTTCATTTCCAATCTTGTAAAGAACCGATTTTACAGCAGACTTGATATCTCTCAGGGAGATAAGGTTGCGCCATTGACCGGCAAAGGCGTCCCTGCTTCTATGAGCTGCAAATAGGAGGAAGCCCGTGTGGTTTCACAGGAAAAAAGGCATTTTTGAGAAATAACAGCCTTGGCCATGTCTCTCTGCATTCAATTTTAACAGCAGAGCGCTGAACTTTGAACTGTGCCTGATGCTTGGCTTACCCAATGAGCGGAAACAGTGCAAAATAAGCTAGCTAGTAGGGGAAATGGATGCTAAACGTGCTAAACGTTCTTGGCACTGATTAAGAGGAATTTCCTGTTTAATGGGCTACCGACTCCACCTCCTCCCACCAATCCACCCGTAAATAATCAAGCAGGGAACACACAAGCTTAGCTGCCATTCCTCCAATCACGCATCTGCCAATCACAGTCTATGGTGCCTCTCTGCTGATTTGTAATTGCAGTTTATTAACTCTCTCTTATTAGAATAAATTAGCATTTAGATGCAGGCAAGGCAGATGGAGAGTTGAGTGAATGAAAATGCCAGCTGCTAACAGGCGGATGCTATTCGCCATACCGATAAGGCCCTAGCGCTACTGTTTTAGCCTTTGCTGCCAATGTATGCAGACTATATGTATGCTGCACTAACACCTGCTAGCATAATACAGATGCTAAGATGGAAGCCTGCTGGAGGATTTGGGATGTGTGTAGACCGTACAGTCCTCTGAAACAGGCAAAGACATTTTGCTAATTTCGCTTTCACACAAAATGGCCATAAGGCAAAAATTATAATAGGAAATTACACAACACACAGTGTAATTACAAATATCTCCGTATTTGTGACAACTACAATATTTCAGTAATATTTCCCTCAGTGCACTCTACTACTGCCACTTTAACTCTTCCATCCTTCCGGGCTTAAAGCCAACCAGGTACAGCTGTGTGGTTGGTATAGTGTAGTGGGTAACACCTCTGCCTTCTACGTTGTAGACTGGGGTCAATACCGGCCTGGGTAAACGCCCTATACTATACCAATAAAAGTCCTTGGGCAAGACTCCTAACACTACCTTCACCTACCTGTGTAAACTGATCAAATTGTAAGTCGCTCTGGGTAAGAGCATCAGTCAAATGCCATAAATGTAAAGCTGTGTTGTCCCAATTGATGCTTCCCAAAGAAGTCACTGACAGAGAAATGAACATTTATATGGTCAACTACACAGACTCACATTAGTTGCCTTGCACATTTAAGTTCTTTTAAAAATGGATTTAAAAGATACATAAAACTGGAACCTAACAACAACCAACAAGACCTGGCAGACAACCAAATCCACCACTTTTAAATAAAGAGACCTCAAAAGTATCACCTTTGACACAGACATTTTCTAAACCGCTCATCCTTGTGGGTTGTGGGTGGAGCCAGAGCCTATCCCAGCAGCCACTAGGCAGAAGGCAGGAGACACCCTGTACAGGTCACCAGCCAATCGCAGGGCAGACAGACATATACGCCAATCAGGCATAACATTATGACATTGTCATTGTCCATTTTATCAGCTCCACCTACTGTATAGGAGCACTTTGTAGTTCTACAGTTACAGACTGTAGTCCATCTGTTTCTCTGATACTTTGTTAGCCCCCTCCAGCACTGCTGCAACTGATCCATTCTGACCAGCTCAACACACCCAAACACACCACCACCACATCAGTGTTACTGCAGTGCTGAGAATGATCCACCAACCAAATAGTACCTGGTCTGTGAGGATCCATAGAGGTCCTGACCACTGAAGAACAGGGTAAAAGGGGGCTAAAGTATGCAGAGAAACAGATGGACTTCTGTCTGTAACTGTAGAACTACAAAGTGCTCCTATATAGTAAGTGGAGCTGATAAAATGGACAATGAGCGTAGAAATGTGGTCATAATATTGTGCTTGATCATGTACACTTACACACACTCACATCTAGGGGCAATTTAGAATGTCCACTTAGCCTGACTGCAAGTCTTTGGTCTGTGGGAGATAACCCACAAAGAAAAGACCCTGATCATCTGCCGGGAATCAAACCCAGGCCCTTCTTGCTGTGAGGCGACAGTGCTACCCGCCGTGCCACCATGCCGCCCCTCAATTTTGACAGAAATGAGAGAATCCAGCTCCGCTCTTACTTCAGCTATCTAAGTTATTTATGTGTTGCTATTCATAAACTGTTACTGGGAAACAAGAAAAAATAATAATAATAAATCCATTAATTGAAAGGTACGTTTGCACTAGAACACTAGAACTAGACATTTAAGAAATGAAATTTCTAAGATTACTTGGATTGTGAGAAATTGTCTACTGTAACGCACTCCTTGATGGTCTTACTGTATGGGCAATCAGGCCTTTGCATGGCTGGTCATCAATATTCCTAAACTCACTCATGTATCCCCTCTGCTGTGTTCCCTTCCCTGGCTTCCTGTAACTGTCCACATCAGATTTAAAACCCTGATGCTTGCATATAAAGCCAAAAATGGACCAGCCCCTCCATATCTGACTGCATATCTACAGCTCCAGTACATCTGCCTTGAGGCCCTCACTGTCTTCAAATGACTGAAAAACCTACTCTTTGTGAAGTATTGAGATGAACACTTAGCTAGCATTAATTTTAGTCATTTTTACTGCACTTATTCCAAATTTTAGTTTAGTTTTGTATCTTTTTAGTTATCAGCACTGGTGCTTCTTTCTGGCAGGGTTTTCACTCAAGGGCAGTTTGGCTAGTTTGGTTTGCATAATGTTTGCCTATATGTGTACTGTATATGTGCATATTATGTGCAGACTATATGGATCTTGAGCATACACTAATGCCTGCTAGCATAATATAGACGCTAAGATATGTTCATGGTGGACTATGTGTGTGTGTCCATATGGAAAGTGCATTCAGATCATTCCCCACCGGCGAAGGAGAGGCCACTGTTCGTGGCTCATGAGAATCAGCTCTGTGGATCAGGCTGCAAATGAGGAATATAATTAGGTGGCTTTATCGTGTGGCCACAGCGCATTGAGGGTTGTGGGCTGTGGTGATGGGGTGAGAGAAAGAAAGGTGCAGGAGGAATGCTTTACATAGTGGAAGGCTGGAGTACAAATCTGGGAAGCAGCAGGGACTGAATTCGAGGCAGTTAGCCATCTTCGGTGTCTGCTGTGTTTTTAAGTTTTAAATGTCTGATTGGTTTTTACTGGTCATGTC
The DNA here is from genome assembly GCF_015220715.1 of Pygocentrus nattereri. Lineage (NCBI taxonomy): Eukaryota > Metazoa > Chordata > Actinopteri > Characiformes > Serrasalmidae > Pygocentrus > Pygocentrus nattereri. The sequence goes on along the minus strand of NC_051217.1, from coordinate 37,256,601 downwards.
CTTATAAATGCAGCATTTTGACAGGACACAGTTGTTTTTTGCCTTAAATTTTCTCATTTTGGGTGATATTTGCATTTTGTTCTGACACGCCGTCCAAAAAGAAAGATCTTTGCTTTTTCTATTGTAAAAATGCTGACTCTGCCTCTACAGTAGTCTCTAGGGTTAGAGTTTGTGATGTAAAGATTTGGTGTAAAGATATCTGATCATGAATTTTGAAGGTGGAGGAACTTCTTAAAAACAAGTGTTATGGAGTAAATTTTGGGGGTCAGGCTGTTTTGAAATGTACACGAGCAAGTTCAACTCTGAATAGTCCAAAGGAAAAAAATAAGGTTTTGGCGTGGCCCAGTCGAGGTCCTGACTTGAATCTCACTGAGATCTTAAATGTGCAGCTCATGCTCGAAAACCCTTCAGAGCAGCCAAATTGAAACAATTCCACAAAGAAGACGTATCACTACTTATCGCAAACACCTGATTGCAGTTATTACTGCCGAGGGCAGCATGCCCATTACTAGGTTTAGAGGGGCAATTACTTTTTATACATGTGTGATAGAGAGTTTGAAGAAATTTCTATCTACAAGAAATGGAATGAACATTTTAATCTGCACTTTATGTTTTATCGTGTTGTTTTTATCTTTTATTAAAATTGGGTAGATGATCTGCAATATTAAAATGTGACAAATGACCAAAAACAGAAGAAATCGAGTTAGAATGGCACATATTTCTCATAGCACTGTATCTTGTTGCAGCTGTATACCTGTGGTATCGGCCTTCAAACCGTCTGTACAATGAAGCAAATGGACAGAAATGACTGTAACTGTAAGGGCCCAGCCTGTGTTGCCCCAAAACTACTTACTGGTCATAAGATGTATTTGTAATTGTAATAATGCATGCTGGACATCGTAGTGTGAGAACATACAACCATGGCATGACATAACATTCAATTCTGGCTTCATCCTTTTTCAAGTTCTTTCTTAAAACTAAAGTTAACTTACTATTCTGTCTTTTTTCTTTTTCACTTTGTTTTTCCTTTTTGTCTTAAACTTTCTTAAAGACTCAACCAATCAATAAAGAGTTACACTGGCTAACTGCCCAGAGCAATCAAATAACAATCATCCATTATAACAAAGCAGAAGTTTCAACTAAAGTAAATGATATAACTTCCCACTGTTCCTTGTTTTCGAGAAAGCGAATGATACAAAACTGCACTGCTACTAAATGCATTCAAATGAAAATTTTTGATTGGGCTGTCTATCAGAGACCCCTGCTTTGGGCTTAGGAGCGTTTATGTGTGAGAGTGTGTATGTGTCTTTGCTAATGCACCAGTAATGCACAAGAGAGTTGCTTTCCTCCTCAGCCTTGTCCTTATCCTTATCCCCTCATTTACCAAATCATGAGTCCATGGTGATGTCTCTCCTGGGTGCTGATTGCAGGTTAGAGGAAGAAATTGACTGCTAATGTTCACTGTGTGTGAACGTCTGGAGGATAGACTGTTGAAGAGCGAATGTGGTAAACAAAAGTGGGCCCCCGCTGGGACACTGCAGCCCAGGCTTGTCTCATAACCCTGTATCCAGCATTTTTCCAACTTATTACTCAGAACACACTTAGGCCTGGGTGACAGGTCAATGTAATTGGATGTCGTCAATGATTGATAAGTAACCCAATGATGAAGCTTCTATGGTGATGACACCTCTGTTGGGAAAGAGAACTTCATTTAAGGTTATTTTACGAATGATATGTACAAATGTTTCATTCCATTTTACTGTTAAAACAATTAATTAGGGGCATTAATAAGCAATTATGCCATGGCCAGGTTTCTAGAGTCATTGGTAGAGATTTCCATACTATCTGAGGAAAATTCTTCAGGCCTGTAATTGACTTCCAAAGCATATTTCTGATCCCCCCGCTACATAACGACTGGACACAAGTGCTTTTTTTTGAGCATGTGTGGCAGGCTGATATTTCTCCAGCAGGTGGTGTTATTAACACACAAATAGCAGTGAACCTACACCAGCAGGAGCAACATTTGCAGTAAATACTTTCAAACCAAAGGGTAGTTTTTCAAGATGTTGGACTACTTTCTATTATATTATTTGATTGTGATTTCTGTGAAAGATTTTTATTAAATCAGTTAATGTTTACAAAGGATATAAATAAAAAAAGGAATGTAAATAGAATAGGTTTGTGTCAGTGTCTGCAGAATTGGCTTCCATGATGAAGTAAGGTTTTCTGTTCTATTTAAAACATTGGGGGGAAATAGTGAAACAGCTGTCTGTGGTAAGTGACCACATTATCAGGACTCAGCTGGAGTGCTGAAGTATTCCTTAAAAAACTTAAAAGGCTGAAATTACATACTAGAATAGCCACAGAAGTCATTTTGGCTGTTTGAATTTTACATGCTTACTTAAAGCTCAGCAAAAAGTAATAATTCCTTATGCTGGAATGTAATATCTATCTATCTATCTATCTATCTATCTATCTATCTATCTATCTATCTATCTATCTATCTATCTATCTATCTATCTATCTATCTATCTATCTATCTATCTGTCTATCTATCTATCTACCTAAATGGATTATTTGCATTAATAAACCTATAAGTGTGCTACTAGTTAAACAACAAAGGATATACAACTTCTATTAATAATTGTTAAAGACTTTTGGAACTGTATTAATACCACTTGCATTAAATCTTAATTATATGGCAAATGCTGCTCTGTGTTTACTGAATGATGGTGAATTTTGTTATGGTTTACTCTTAATTTAAAGGTCCAGTCAGAAGTCCAGGGTCCAATCAAATCCAAGCTTGGACTGAAATCACATCTACCCCTAAAAGATCACTTTGCTTTCAAATGAATTACTTTCACATGTGAACACAAACAACAGCCAATCAAAAATCATGAATGCAAATCTTGTTTTTGTCAAGCTATAGCATCATATTTTCCTTATATTTATATCCAAAAAAAAACGTTAGAACATATTCGTTGGGTGTTCATACCTGTCTGACCTGCTCCCTCTCTTGATATTGTTTTAAATTGTTCTGCATCATATTTTGTAAACTATTTGCTTCCAGATATTTTATGAGTTAATGAGACGAAGTGAGGCCACTGAATCAGTGTTGCCTAATTAGCATCCAGCTTAGTGAAAAAAGAGCCTACCTGGACAAAACATCTAAAGAACATGATCAAAATGACCACATTTGCCTTACAAGAAAATACTTGTTTTTTTGTGCTTTGTGATATTGACCTCAGAACAGTGTCAGACTAAAATGCTACCATTTTTTCACATCTCAAAAATTCCAACTGGTCAAAATGACTATCTTGGCCTTGCACTCATCCCTTCCTGAAATCAGACAGCAGGACACTCAAAACTAATGACACAGGCTTTTGACAAACATATGTCTCACTTTTTCCATTTAAGTACAAACATAGTGCATCTTCTTAAGATAAACCATCTGCGATGCTGAGCATAAACATGTTTCATTTCCGCCCAAATGGGTTAATGTACTTTCCATTCACACAGATACGGCACATGCTTGAATGCCCGCATGCACAAATTTGCGACGTAATAATGACTCTGGTAATGACTTTTACCACGTACGCACACACAGATGCCAACAAACACAACCTCACAGTGCACCCACCCACCTACCTAGAAAAAGCATGAAAAAAGCCACTTATACCCCTCAAGCAGAAAGGCAAACAAAAACGAATATGCATACTGAGCCGATCCAGCATTACCTTGTGTGGAGACTGAGAATAAACACTCGCAAACAAGCGCTCCCCATGTGAGGGACTACGCAACAACAGACAGTAATATGTATCCATTAACACATTCTCCGCTAACTGCCTCCCCTGCTAGCTATTTGACTATAATTAAATTACATCGGGCTCGGGGGAACGCTCGGATTCTCTCGACTGAGTCCCAGGCCACTGCGGGAGCTCAGGGTACGGGTGACATGCAACTGGGAATGAGGCGATATTGACAAATTCAAAACACATGCGTTTTAATTGTTTGTATACATAAAAAGGCAGGTTTGGATGGTTTGGAAGAACAAAGCCTCTTGAGCTTTCTCACATCGTTTCTCAAGCTCCATGACACATAACAATGTTTCACAACTTGGTCTATGAAGCTTAATTTTTCTCTGTTCAAGCTTCCAATCCACCAAGTTCCACCAACCAAGTTCAAGAAGCTCCACCCAAAGACATATATTGTACACAAAGAGGACCACAATTATCAGACTATTGTTTACCAAACTAAATGCTAGTCAGTCACCATGGTAGCCAGTTATTAGGCTTTATTACTTTGGTCATCAATTTCATCATTGATTGCTAGTGACCTAGAAAGTTATTCCATCTCCCTGCTTTCTTTCCGAGTATACAATCACCCATATGTCCGGCTGGACACTGAAGGACGACTGACTGCCGAGCCCTCCTGCTACCCACTTCAGACCAGCTGCCCACGCCCCAGATACCACCACCTACCTTGGATGAGCTGCCCACCCTACACTGATTTTCTCATAGACTCCTAGTTATTCCTAATACCAATATTACTGCTGTTAATATTAGTAATATAATCACTTGTAGGTAGTTTGACCAGAGGAGGATGGGTCCCCCCTGGTGAGCCTGGTTCCTCCCAAGGTTTCTTCCTCAGTTCTGAGGGAGTTTTTCCTTGCCACTGTTGCCCCTGGCTTGCCCACCGGGGGGTTTCTGTACATTCTTACAGTTCTCTTGAAACTTTTTCTTTTCCGAAATTCTGTAAAGCTGCTTTGTGACAACATCCGCTGTAAAAAGCGCGATACAAATAAATTTTATTTGATTTGATTATCAAACTATTTTGACTTCTGTTTCTCAAGGTAATTGCTAACTAGTCAGCATGCTGGCTAGTTATTTGGACTGAATGACATTTGTTTATTAGGCTAAATGCTATCTAGTCAGAAATTCTGGCTTGTCACCGGAGACTAAATCTAGTTAGACACCATGCTAGCTAGTTATGTGGACTCTACTAGGGTTGGTCGTCAAGTTAAATACTAGCTTGTGGTTTGATGTAATGACTTCTCTTTATTAAGCCAAATACGAGCCAGTAACCAAGCTTGTTAGCAATCAAACTGTATAACTTTTGTTTATCAGTATGAATGTTAGCTGGTCACCATGCTAGCCAGTTATTTGACTTTTAGGCTGTTATGAATAAAGGTGGGCCACTGTACAGAAACCTATAGCATTAATTACTAAGGTCATATTATCTGACTCTGAATGTGACAAAATCTCCATCCAGCTCTGTCTAGGTAGGATAGAGTAGGCCAAAGTAGTAAATATTCTCATGAACATGTATGCTTGTTTTTCTTATGACACAAAAACTTTGTTTGCCTTCAAATATTTAGAAAATATTTCTGTCAGCAAACTTATGATAGGAAGTGTACAGAATAATAATCATGCCACATGTTTCTCAAATTAAAACTCCAAAAGATCCAGGTCAAATCCTGGGCTAAAATATCTGCATTCAAAACGGGCGAGGGGCTCTGACACATCTCACCAGACGGCCTTCTTGGTGGGCTGGAGAAAGAGTGCATTTAAATTATTGACGAGGTACAAAAGGATGTTTTTTTTGTTGGAGACAGATCCAGGCTGAGTGGCTAAAATAAAATGTACGGAATGAAAACAGCCAAGGAGAAAAACACAATCTTTAATGCTAAGCTGGCTGGGATCTTCGGAAACCATGTAAACATTGCATTTTTTTAGGTTTGTCAGTCATGTGACTGAAAGAGATCTCCCTGTTGTTTTTGTATATGAGACATTGAGAAATATAAATATATTCATATATATTGAGAAGCACCTGGATGCTACCTAGGGCCAGACTGAAAACAACAACAAAATCTATACCGAATGTGGCAGATTTGGGCCAATGCTTGTTTTGTAAAAATAGACATTTTTTTTAATGGGAAACTCAAAGCTATTAAATTCACAATAACAATTTTACCCATCGCCCTGAGCTTCAGGGCTTTGAAAAGGTGAGATTTTATCTTTTAACGGCTCAGTTCTAAGTAATCCAGGAGCCCATGCTTATTTATGCATTCCTAATAGCATTACTGGTGACAACAACGATAATTTACTGCTGCTAAACAGCATTGTTAGTGAAATCCCCCCTTTATAGTGCAAACAAACTGGCACAACGGCTGAACTTGTCTTTTATGTTGAGCTCGAGACGTAGCGGCAGTCCATTGCGGGTGGCTTTGCGAAGAGAGAACGGGGGCCTACAAAAGCCATGTTGGATTCTGGAGAATGAAAGCTGTCGCGTGGCTAATGCTTGCTGCTTGAATATCAAGCGGGCGTAATGAAGTCATTTATCGAGGAGAAGCCGCTCTCCCACTACCCTCCAGCCTTCATTAGTCTGTCTCTGCCCCGGTTCCAGCGCCTCCCGCCATCCCTGCAGAATTTAATCAGCTTTAATGCACCTTTTTTTTTTTCCCTCGCATGCCTTCTGAAACATCACGAAAAGTATACATAAAAAGTTTGCCTCAAAGTCAAAGTCTATGTCTAATGTACTATATAATATACTGAGTTAAGTCAGGTGCATTAGAGCAGGGAAAAGAATGAGGTTTCAAAACCACTGCACTGGTGGTACATTTGTGCCCACGTATGACTGATATTATATGAATTTAACCCTCTTAAAATCCCAGGCTTCTAACTCCCTTAGGCTTATTATTCAGTAACTACATGGACTGCGATGCAAAGTGGCCTAAGAGTTATTCTCAGGTTATAGAAGACATTTCCTGGTCATTTAAGGGGTTGAGTAGTGTTGGGTGCTTTTAATAGAATTCAATATCACAATAATTAAAGTTAATGAAGCCATGCCTCCCGAATACTCACACTCATGATCATGAAATGGTGGCCTTTTGGTGGCCGAAGTTTTCTCCAGCCTCAACCCATCCTCCAAACCTTTTTATGCTCAATTGTGTTAAAATTAGGTGGGATCTGCTAAAAGGATAAAGCATTGTTCTATAGCCAACAACTACTGCAATATATATATATATATATATATATATATATATATATATATATATATATATATATATATGCACATTCTAGCACCAGTATGTTTTACTGCTGTTTTACTGTTTTACTGACCACACAGGTTAGCTAATTTTAGAATCTAAGAAGAAAACAGGTCTGGAGACAAGTGGACACACCACTAACAAAGGTAAACCCCTTCTAAAACCCATTCCAAAATTCCTTTAGACCATGTTCGTTTAAATCATTAAACTTGAGCCAGAGCCTCAAGCAAGACTGCAGCTCTGGAGGTGCTGGGAGAGCTGATCCCGAGTGAGTGTCATTAGCCGGGTCCTGTCTCCTCCCAGTGTGACTAATCCGGGCTTAGCACCCGATCATTAGCTGATTTACGGCCGGAGAAGTAGGCGATAATCAAGGACGGTGGGGGTGGTTTTCTTTAATGATGGTTGGATTTCAGCTGAAGCATGAATGCACAGCTTACCGTACGCTTATAACAATGACAAAAGGCCTCCACCTTCTGCCAGCTGACCGTATGAACCTCATAGAGAGAAAAAAAGCCAAGAAAAAGCCACATTTACCGTTGACCGTAAGTGAGACTTCCTTTTCTCCAGCTCCAACTCGAGGCACCACAGCTCGGCAAACGTATTTCCCAGCATCCTCTTGCCTCACTGCCTTCAAAGTGAGGATGTTCTCATTGCTCAGCACCTGAGGTCAGAAAGACACAGGTCACCCCGTTAGCAGAGGAGAAGGGCACACCTGGGTCAATGTCAAACTAAATCAGAAAGCAACGATGGGTAGCTTAGCTTAGTAAAGGCTCTCCTTTTCAATTATTAAAATCCAATTTGGGGTGGAAGCAGGGGACTGTGGGAGTGTGTTAGATGGCAGACGACAGGCGCCGGGGAGAGCGATGAGTCCAGCACTTTCACCTCCATCCCCCACAGATGACGGGGCAGGGACACAGACAGAACCCAGCTGCTCTCCATCTCTGCAACAATGGAATTGACCTATCCATGCTCTGCCTACCAATGTACTGTTTTGTAGCAACCCTTGTGAGGTTGGACTAGCTTTACAGAACAAAGGCAAAAATCCCATTCAACGTAATGACATTGTACCACCTACCTGTGAATTTCAAATTGTATTTTAAATCAAGTGAATTTCTTTTTATAATCAAACCAACATAAGTATGGTGGCAAATTCACCATAATAGCTAACCTGCCCAGTTTTAATAGCATATCTCTGCTGTAGGAACAAAACCTTGTATCTTTATTTTTTTTGACATAATTTGAAAATGATGAGGCTGTTGCTCCTTTGTATATACATTTCATGATTGGACTGAAAGAAATGACCAAAAAATAAAAAACCTAAAAATTCCATTGACTTACATTAAAAACAATATGTTTTTTTTTCTTCTTCTGTAAATATATATATATATACAGTCCATAGATGTGCTATAGATTTTAAACTGAAAACTTATCATGACAGGACACTAAGGTAGACAGCTTGTTCAACCTGACACTCTGGCAAAGCCTTAATAGCTCAACTGGAGCCCCAAACCATGGCCATAGTAGGAACTCTGGGTCTAAACATAATTTTCTCTACGGAAAAATGTATTGCTCTCTTCTAGTAATTAGCTGCTATTGTACTCTGGGGTAAACAAACATGTCCCAACATGGGTACATTGTTCATGTTTCCACAAAATCACTGGGTCTTCTGAATTTAGAAGTTTAATGCGCATTGAAGTGACATTGCATGAAAATAAGTCTTAAACCGTTGGCTATTCTGTAATAGCCTCAAAGTGTAGTCTACAACTGCCAAAGCTGCTTAACCCTCACATTTGGCAAAGCTTGGTAGGTCCTGTGTGGCATTTTGGGGAATTTGCCAGTCTTATGATGGCAGTTTAATGCAAATCAGTGTTAGCTAGTTGCATCTAATTCTACTAGCAAGTTGCATTGGCCATCTCTTTTGTGCTATGCAGACCTTTATTGTTACCTCTCTCTGAATTATAAGAATTGCTTTATCAACATTTCTTAAGCAATGTTTTATTAATACAAGGTCTTTTTGTGTAAATTATCAGTAATATGTCAGCATAAGAGGGTATTATAAAGCAATAAGTAGGGTTAGTTAAGCTTGTTCAGAGCAAACTTGTATTATACATTAAGATCTTGCACAACCCTCTCACATGAGCGTTGGGGCTGCATGAAATGTGCTTACTAATAACTTTTCACAAATATGTCCTAGTAAAAGTTATATGCCCTCTAATCAAGCCATACCAAACTAATAGCTTACTGCTCATTACTACTTTATTAACCAATAACCACAGAGCAACAACACCATAAGGTGAGTGAATTTGAGTTTTAATTTAACAACACCAAACTAGTGCTTTGAAAAGAAATAAAAAAAAAACAAAAAAAAACAAATGAGGTGAAATTTAACTAATAAGGGATTAAAATGAAGGGCTCATTAATGAAATGTATTCCATATAGGCCCAATGCTCAAGTTTATTGCTGAATACAACAGTAATGAGCAGCCACATGTTGAAAAAGTGGGAAGGCAGTTGCCTCATTTAGTACACAAACAAATTAATTTCAAGCCTAAAACTTTATTTTCTGAAAACTTCAATGTTTGGATGAAACAATAATTTGTGTAAAACGTACAACCTGTAAAATAGACTAATTAGAAATGCAGTTAATTCATAGTTATTGTTAGCTATGAAATATTAGCTTGACAAGACTACTAACAGCATCCAAATGCACAGCTAAAATTTTGTTCTGAAGATTATAATGTATGCGAATGAAAGGCTTATTATTTACTAATTGGCTAACTGATTACAGTACAAAACGAAGATATTAAGGCACCATTTAAGGGGTTAACAGAGTGAAACAGTGAAAACTGTCTGACAGTTTATATATATATATATATATATATATATATATATATATATATATATATAATTTCTTACCATTTAAATCTCTATCTTTTATTCACTGTTATTTTAAATTTTCTTTTAATTTAAAATGATTAAATGCAGTTATTATTTTCTTTGTCATTTCAATCCCTGTTTTTGTAAATGCTCGGCTACATTGAAAATGAGGGTTGCCCTCAATGTACTTCCGAGTCAAAATAAAGGTATATATAGGGACAGTCATGGGTTGGAGGTTTGGGAACTGGCCCTGTAACTGGAAGGTCACCGGTTTGATCCCCAGTGCCGACAGGACAGCGTCCTTGAGCAAGGCACTTTAGCCCCAACTGCTCCCCGCTGTGGATAGGGCTGCCCACTGCTCTGGGCAATTGTGCTCATTGCTCCCTGGTGTATATGCATTCACTAGTGTGTATGTGGTGTTTCACTTTCCCCCTTGTGGGATTAATAAGGGTCGCTTAATCTTTAATATCGCTGCTGTCGGAAGACAATTTCATGATGAATGAATCAAATGAAACGGCCCAAAATGTCTCATAAGTCTGGTTCCATTGACTTACGTTAAAAGTAAAGTAGGTTTACAAGTTATCATTTTGGAGATGCATGGTTTTCTTCCGAGAACAGCGACATAGATGAAAATCAAAGGACCAACACAAACTGTGCATCAACAGGTGACCTACAGTCTCTGACATCTACAAGAGGGACCAACAAGGTAGTAGTGTCTCACAGAGTATACAGTGACTGGACACATTGATTAAGAACTCCATCAGCACTGCCAAATCTGATTCACACACAGCAGTGCAACACACACTATACACAGCATAAAGAGGGGCTGTCAAAGTATGCAGAGAAGCAGATGGACTACAGTCTGTAATTGTAGAATTACAAAGTACATGTTTATGGTAAATGGAACTGATAAAATGGACAATGAGTGAAGATCCAACAAGATGTTCCTAATGAAATACTCAGTGATTGCCTATATTTGACAAACCATTTAATTTGACGTTTCTGTGTGGAGCCCTTCAGAGAGAACGAGCCTAAATGGAAAGTGCAGATGCACTAAGCCTTTGTCATCTGCAAATTACTAGGACATAATCTAAGACCCATTATCAATCAACCCATATGTTACTCCTCCTGTATGCAATTATCTACATGTGTCCATCATCAGTCAACAAATTAGTGCCCATTTCCTCAAAAAGATGTCACGCACTTTGCAATATACTGTATTTTTTTTTACAATTATGAAAGAATAGCAAGTTCCCATGGAAAGAGTGGGAATTATAATAATAGTAATGATAAAATAATAATGATAATTGTCTATTCTGTAATGATGAAAAATGAAGATGAAACAGAATGAGAAGACAAAGGCATTTTGTCATTAACAAGCTCTTCTTTGAGGCCAGATGAAGAGAGTTGTTTGAACATCAATGTCCTTAATATATGCAAAAGAGAACAGGGCAGGGCTGAGAGAGTAATTCATGTACATTAAAGACGGTTCTGGATAAAAGCTGGCCCTTCTCGCTGATCTGGAGACATCTTTTGCCTACTCAAACTTCTGACCAGACTTCTTCACAGGTCATCACTGTCTCCATTACTTCATTATAGTTAGGAGTTCCTGATGTTCTAAGGATGTTTGCATGCAGGCTGAGAGATCAGCGAGCCAGCAGTAGGGACGTTCTTGACAAGTTTGTGACAAAACATTTAGTCAAAGGTTTTGTGTACCTGGGAATTAATAGGTTGTGTAGTGTGAAAGATACCGTAATGTTTTAAGCTTGTCATAGCTACTCATAACTAAGCGTGTGATAAGAGTTGTCATTCTTAGGCCATAAGAGTGTAATTAAAGGCTTATTATTCAATAACTACATGGAGTACAAGGCTATTCTTGGGTTACAGAAGTATGTAATAAAAAGCTTATTATCCATTAACTACATGGAGAACCATGCAAAGTGGTTGACTTATTCTAAAGTTATACAAGTGTATAATAAAAGGCTTCACTACATGGTGAACAATATAATCTGGATGAGTTATTTGTAGGTTATAGACATCAGAAATGTAAGGCTTATTATCCAGTAACTACATGATCTACAATGCAAAATGATTTGTTCTTAGGTCATAGACGTATGTAATAAAAGGATTATTACTCAGTAACAACATGGACCACTATGCAAATGAGCTGATAACCTTTGGTATTAGAACTATTTAATAAAAGGCTTATTATTCAGTAACTACATGGACTACAATGCAAACTGGCAGAGTTATTCTTAGGGCATAGATGTGTGTAATAAAAGGATTATTACTCAGTAACAACATGGACCACTATGCAAATGAGCTGTTAACTTTGGTCTTAGAATTATTTAATAAAAGGCTTATTATTCAGTATTACATGGACTACAATGCAAAGTAGCTCAATTAATCTTGGGTTATAGCAGTGCCTAAGGAAAGGCTTATTATTCAGTAACTACATGGTCTACAATGCAAACATCCATTATTAAGTCATAGAAGTGTGTAATAAAATGATTATTACTCAGTAACAACACAGATCACAAAGCTAACTCATTGTTAATATTTTGCTATAGAGCTATTTAATAAAAGGCTTACAATTAGGTAACTACATGGGTTACAATGTTTAGTTAATATTAGGTTATAGAGGTACTTAATAAAAGGCTTATTATTCAGTTACCATTATTATGCCATTATTCCATGTAGAGTATAATGGAAACTGACCAAGTAAGTCTTGGGTAAAATAAGTGCCTAATGAAAGGCTTATTATTCATTAACTACATGGACTACAATGCAAAAATAGCATAACTGGAATTATATATTATAATATAGTTATTTAAAAAACAGTTTAGTTGCACTTTATCTGCTTCCTTCAAAAACATATTGTGGAATTTGGCTTATTGTCCAAATAACTTCCACATTCTTTGATTTCTAATCTAATCAGAATGACACCCCTAGTGTTTATCGCTAACATATTAGGCTCAACTCACTGCATCTGCAGATTTCCACAGCATGGAGTCTGTGGAAACATTAAAAAATTGATAGCTGGCTTTATTTGAAATCCACCATGGATGTGAGGAACTTACCACTCCAGATCCTCTCTTCATCCACACTATGGTCAGAGATGGATTTCCTGTCCAGGCGCAGTTGAACACAGCATCTGAGCCCAGGTCCACCTGTAGGGACTGTGGCTCCGCAGCCATCCGTGGGCCAACTGCAGAACACAAACATGCAATCAGCAAAATCAATGTGACACAGGTCCAAACTCTGCTGCTCACAGTCAATGACAAGAATATAGTGTTCGATTTTTTTGGGCCAAGTCGATTAGCTTCAGTAAGCCAGTCTTTCAATATTCATTGCTGCTGAGAATTATGTTTTCTAACTATGCTTAATGATTCCTTTTTAAATTTGGATAGACTTACTTCAGTTTAATTAGCCTCCAAACGAAGGGCATTAATTAAAAATGCTTTTGGCGTAGAGTGAGTAGAGAGGAAACTCACAGTAGACGTCCACATTGCGGCTGATGTTCGTGCTGCCCAGAGGGTTGGTGACCTCACAAGAAACAGCCTCGGTGAAGAAGGAGTGGTCCACAATGACTTCATAGGTGTCTCCAGACACTTCCTTGATCACATTGCCTCCTTTTGCCCATCTGCAGACAATAAGCAGACATGCCATTGGGTTTCTTCTGGAAAAAGATACAGTTCCAAGACACTGAAAGTGCCAAAGTACAGCAGCAATAAAGTTCAGAATGTTTGTGTTAACATTGGTAACATGATGGAAAAACAGGCCCACATGCTCACAAAAAACCCATTAATCCCAAAATAACTCCACCTCGCTCTTTAATGGAATGGAATGAGCACTCAACGCGGCTACCCATAGTGCCACAAAAGTCACAAAGCCACTTTAAAAGTTACCATGGTAATGGCAAGGGGTCCACCATCTCGACACTGTCTCCATCACAGAGATAAACAAGGCTTGATGGCTGCCTGTCTGATGAAGGTTAGTGGCGGAAACACGAACACAAGTGCCTTTCCTATGGACCAGAAGCTTTTTTATCTGTTTTTCGAGGGAGTTATGACACTGTTATATGAGACATCATTGAAGTAAGTGATCTCTGATGGCCTCAGCATGATTTCGCTGCCTGGGCTGCAGGGTGACAGTGCATGCTCCCGTTACATGGAGCGGAGCCAGGTTGGGAAAAAAAACAAAATCTCAAAGTGATAAATAGGCAGCAACCCCCGACGTTAGCAAATGGCACCAACTGTACACAGCACACGGGAAGCTGACGTTAATAAATCGACGTGGCTCTCAGTGAGGGAACGCTTCGTTTGTGTTGAAAGCCAGTATCCCGGGGCGTCATGCCTCTTCTCCTGTCCCTGTTGCCGTAACGCTTCCCCAAGTATCGCCAGCTCTGTCTGCCGGATAGCAGTGGGTGAGTCCCTGTTGGTGTCTGAGATGGAATACATTTGTACGAGGCAAAGGGGACGGAAGAATGAGTGTCTCTGTGCGACACTTGGGCAAACATCTCAGCAAATTGGATATGTTCGCTGCCAGTTAGCTTACAGCTGAGAAAAAGACAGCGTGAAGGTTCGCCTCACAAACAAAAAAAAAATAAAGAAATAAATATAAAAATACACACCCCCCCCTCTCCGCATTTGAAGACTCAAATGATCCCTCACTGCCAGAACTGTGAAAATTCACAAATTACCATCTCAGTAGGAGCAATAGGGCACTTTCATTAACTGCGGAAGACTCTGGCCCCAGTGCCAGGCCTGATAAAGAGTCATTTAAAACTGCATTAAAAAAACAACGGTGAGGAGTTATAATTGCTTGGATGGGAGCAGAAGTAATGGCATGGCCGGTTGAGCTCTTCGTCAGCCAAACGTGCCTGGGAACACCTGCGATTCCAAAAATATTCAAATCAGGGCAGATGGGAGTGTGTGTCGCCTCGGCCCCAGACATAATTGCTCTTGGAAAAGACGTTGTGCTACAGCCTGAAACTTTCTATTTATGAGTAATTAGAACAGCAGTCACCTGCTCCGTGTCTGCCGTAGAGAATTCCGCTGCCTCCCTGGAGTGCATAAATTAAACCCAAGGATACTGCACACCCTGCTTTGTAATCAGATCAATAGATAGACAGTGCTATAATTTCATTTGGCTCTAAATAGCTTTGTTATTACAACGGGCTGTGCGGATGCTTATCAAGCCACGCATATGGAGCCTTTCAAGTTGGCGGCCGTTGTCTCATGTTATGAGCTTTAAAATGAAATAACATTTGCGGTTGTCTGAGTTAGCGTGATCAGTCACAGCTGCGGTCCCTCCGGACGAGCAGTGTGTTTGCCGATGTGTGCGGCACACCGTGTGATCTTTCGTTCCATCTTCAAAGCCCATTTCCTCAAGAGCACAGCTCACAAAAGGAGTGCGTGATAATGACAAACAGTATCTGAGGAACGTCACAAGAAGCAGCCCTTAAGAGTCTCCGAACCCTCACGTGCGTCATGATTACTTCGTCACGAAAACGAGAAAGGAGCAGAGCCTAGCTCACAGTTTCACAAGAAATGATCCTGGTCTACTTTTAACAAATGATTTTCATGCTTTTCAAGCTGTTCATTTGATAGTCTACAAAAACAATCACAGCTGCTAATGCTTTCTTTTACAGTCACTGAAGTTCTAGGTATTAACCTTGTAACCAAATCTGAGGGAAAACTTCAAAGTACTTGGTAATTATTTTGGATGACATGATGTCAAGTTCCAAGACAGTCTACCTGATTTATACTGAAAGGCCCAACAGATTCTAGATATTAACTGGATGTGATACACTCTTGGGGGATTATATGACATAAAAAATATGTACTTAAACAGTAAAATGTACAAAATGAATACAGTTTGTTATATAGCACCTGCCTGTCTGTTACCTATAAATGAATCTGGGCTGTAAAAGGAATCAGTGATTAATATTTAAGCAATAGAACACAAGTGAGAGTGTGTTATCGTGAAATAATGTTGTTATTCGAGATTACACACAACTTTGAGTATTCTCGCTTTTATACAACAGTTAAATAACAAAAGTAAGAAATGTATAAACTGGGCTGTGAATGACGCATTTAATATGTTTTAATGTTTGCAGTTCCTTCTGCCAAATTATAGTTCTTTAACAAGCAGCTTGTTGCTACGTCAGAGTAATAAGCTCCACCCACTCGCTGCACCGCCGGCAGTTTGTTCTCCAGCTCCTTACGCTAAATTCCCAAACTGTCATCACCACTGAGCAGCTTTTCAGTCAGCAGCTGTGACAGAAGAACAGCTAAACAACCTGGAATCAGCCAGAAATGAACCCAATACCATTCTCCAAATGTGTAGCCTCATCTTCAGAGTCGGACCAAATTGAACTAAGCCATAAAACTGCCACAATATCAAGTTCAGCTCAGTTTTATCATTTTTTGCCAGATCAGTATTAATGTTGTTTTGTTCCAGCCAGTCTGTAAAGCTTCTTACAGCCCATTTAGTTTGGTGAATGGTATTGGGTTCATTTCTGGCTGATTCCAGGTTGTTTAGCTGTTCTTCTGTCACAGCTGCTGGCTGAAAAGCTGCTCAGTGGTGATGGCAGTTTGGGAATTTAGTGTCATCTCATCTTCAGAGTTTGACCAAATCGGCTGTGAGTCAAATGTGATTTTAACAGTCTCCATGTTCTGTTTATGCACAAAGTAAGAAGTAAAACATTCAAATGGCTGACGTGTCTCCTATTTTGTTATGGCAAAATGGTAGTACCTTAGAACATTTCTCAACCAATCAGCTTGCATGGCTGGAACTAACTGTTTCATAATATGGTTTTACTGTGTAGCTGTCATTTACTTTATGAAGCTATCTTTGTACTTTGCACCTTCATTTTATACCATATACCTTACCTGGTACTTGAAGGTGTTTCCTGCTTAAGTTTCTGAAATGAAATTTACATTTAGTATGAAAGTGTTTATACCACCTTGCTACTCTACTTTTCTTAGCATAAAATCTTGAAACTGGTAGTGATTTCAGTGAAATTAACTCAGAATTTACCATCATGTTACCCAAAATAACTATCTAATACTTGTTTGTGCACACTTACTTGATTAATACCTAGAATTTGGGGGACTTAAACCATGCATTACTTCAGAGCTTGAGCTTTTTTAATCTCAGATTTGAGAGATTTACTGCAGGACAAAATGAAACTCAAGCAGAATGTTAATATTGTTCAAGTGGCATGATGAAAAGTGGGCCATGAGAAGGACTGAGCAGCAGTGGGTATGGGTTATGATCAAGGCATGGCCAGGCTGATTGCTTTGGCCAGCAACAGGGCCCCAAATGGTGGGTTGCTTCTGCCAGCTCTGGAGGACCCACTGCTGCACGCTGTCAGATCCAGAGGCTCCATTATCACTGAGCTCCTCTGGGCTCTGTCCAAGACAAACAGGGTCTGTTCACACCAAGGGCCTGAGTAAACTTTTACACTGGATCCTGAGCCACTGAGGGATATCCAGGATACTCGACAATTCATTTATTGATTACAGGAAGAGGAGGACTAATGTACACAATTTCCCACTACTACGCTACTCCAGTGGTAGACAATCAGCCAAGAGGCTTATTTGGTTTTGTGCTGAGGCTATGAGGTTGATGTAGATAGTAAGGGAAACTTGAACTTCTATGCAAACCAATGATACTGAAAAGTTGTGCACTGGACACACCACAATTTTAAGCAAAACATTACATGTTCTAATATGATGAAATATGACCATGTGCACATGTAACTGGTACATCAAATTGCTGACTCCCATCCTGTTCACTTTGCTCTCTCAATTTGCAAATGAGCTGAGCAGCAACCAATCAGATTGGTGACACAGCTCCACCCTATAGCACGCACTCGTCGGTCTTTACAGTGTAACCCAAGTGTCAAAATTCATTCATTGGATTGAATGAAGAAAACTGGCAACATATGATTTAGGAGAGTCCTGTTTGCTATGGCAATTAAAAATAACTGACCATGATTCATTTACTGACACATGATATGAATTTCACTTCTGATGTCATATTACTTGGCAGATTTCTGATATCATATATTATATTATACATATTACTTGATTTCTGTTATTTTCCTTATTTTTTCATCAGTTGTTATCAAATAAGTTATTTTAGGTGATATATACACATACATATTGTGCAAAAGTTGTTTTAGGCATCTAAGCTCATTAAACAGTTTACCTCAGCAGTGAGTTTATCACAATACACATTAGAATTAGAAAGTCATATTCAAAATTCAAATCAATATAAAAACAATAAAAAGTAACAAGAATTTCTTGGGTCCATATTTTTCCTCGACACCTTCACAGCCGCCACAGAGACTTGTTAATATCATCAATTACATCATGAGCACAATTTACTGAAGCACTGATTGGTCAAACCAGGAGCTGCGTTTTAACTATATATAATACTGGGCTTCCTCGAGGAGAGGCTTGGAAATGGTTAAACAAACATACTAACATCCATAAAATCACTATTTATTATTGATATGATTTATATATATATATACATGGGCCTGATTTATCGCTTTACTACCAAATATGACAGTAGTCACCTCCAAACAACCGACTGCCTTATATATTTTGAGTTCTGCTAACTTATACAGTTAACTGTGCACTGATATGATTTGTAAGACTTGCTTATGTGGCTTCTATGGGATAAATGCAATACTATGCAGTACAGTACAATACAATGAAAGCAGTATGAGAGTGTTGTGTGACTAAACAGTGCCATTTCGAGAGTCCTGCTTGGGACCGCATTTGACGGCATATTTGTTTTTGCTCCTGGATTCTTTTTCATGTTGTTCAGTCCCAGAGCCATTTCAATATCACTGAGGGAGTCAGTGAAATGTTTGTCTACGGAGGTAGATCTTTTTGATTGGCACTTGCATAATATTTGCGAGGGAAGAGCAGCTACAAAGAATAGCTCGGTGATGGATTTGATATTTCCGCTTGTCTTTACAGAGGCTTGAATGGCATTTCAATATTCCTCTGAGTGAAGTAGGACACGTGCAATGATGATGAGGATGTCATTCCTAACTCTCCCTCCTGTCTGTAAACTCTTTCTACAACTCTACATCTCTTTCTCTTTGTCTCTCCCAAGCCACACTCTAAGTAATCTCACTCTACAACTCTGCATCCTCTCTCTCTGTCTCTGTCTCACTGTTTCCGAATCTCTGGGATGTGTTTATCTTCTTGGCTGCAAAGACTCTCCGCTTTACCACATGCTTGCTGGGCGTCCTTTTATTGCAACATCAGAGCCTGGACACACAGCCAGAGCTCTTTAGTGCTCAGCCAGCTGCATACACACACTCCCTCACACAAACCCCTGGCATTCGGATCCTATTCCGAACCATCTACTGCTTCTGTCGGCAGCCTTCTTTTTCTTGTTTTTTTGCCATGAACGAATGTTCCGGTGGCACGGGTAGAGTCACTAGAGGATCCGCGGTCGTCGGAAAAACAAGCATCGGCTTCAGCTCCTACACATCAAATGCTCTGCAGGCGATGTGCGGTGGCGCCGGGGAAGGGAAACCTCTTCATTAGGCACCTCCGAGACATCACCATGGAGATGTGCAACATGACAAAAGTAGCAACAAACAGAGCAAACTAACAAAAAAACAACCCACAACATAATTGTTGAAGTCGCAAGAGATTTGGGAACTTCTCGTTCGAGGTGGGAGGCCGTGCCTATTCTCTTTTAAAATGACTTTTCTTCATTTTCTGTCTTCGCTCTCTGGCAGAACATTCATATTCGGGCCGAACGTGATGTGCCGATACCTTCTTCTATCTGTGCCTCCCCATTATCACAATAACACAGTCTTCAGTCTCAGAATAATGACACGTACTTATGAAGCCTGATGTCGGTGCTGTTTCAAAGCACTGTAGTCTGCAGGCCCCCCTGGAAATGTGTTATTAATTCAAACTCTGGCTTAATATTTCCCACTGTGACATGCATCAAGGCAAGTGCCAATCAAGAATGTTATCATGTTCACAGAAGAGAGATGGTACTGAATCACATCTAGATCAATGGCAGCACTAGGGGACCATAATCAATTAAGAATTAGAGACTGGACATTCAAACTGAACATTGACGCCAACTATTTTTAATTAAATATCATTGCTGTCAGAACCAAACCTTGTATCTTTTTTTTCCCCCAAAATTTCATTGAATATTAATGCTCCAGAATCACTCAGGGGGACAAAAGGGTAACACTTTTTTTTTCTGAGTGGTCCTTTGTAGATGATTAACACACTCACAACAGATTATCAGCAACATATCAGCATCAGTGAAGCATCTAAATGTATTGAGGCACAAGATGTACTGTTGCTACATTACATTTAGTAGATGTGTGATCCTTAACCTCAACCCAAAACATAATCCTCACCCTCACCTTGGCCCTAATTCCAACCCCTACCTTACCCAAAACATAATCCAGTTAATCTCCACTTACAGAATGGTGTCAGCACTGTGTTTGTTGAGGATGTTGGTCAGACCCTCTCAGGTTAAACATCTACAGATATGTAAACATCAAATAAAGTGAAAAACAACTGAATTTTATCCACAGTGTTGATTAAAAATCTACTGAATTTATTCACTGCTGCTACAACACTGATTTGTTATCGAGAGCATCTAAAAAGACTCAAAATAGTGTCACAAAGAATTTGTTCTATTACTGTCCATTCAAATTTAAGGAAGTTTTATGGAGATTTTGTCACAACAGCAACAATATGCGAGGCGTCCATAAAACATGACAGCACTCTATGCACTAGGTATCATCTTGGTGCTTCATAGGTTGGTATCATCTTCACAGGTTGTTTAAGAAAGGCAAAAGTTATACATAGAATCACTTCAACACAAAGAGGCATTTGATTTTTTGAACACTTCTTCAAAAGGTTAAACAGTTGTTCTCCATCATATACAACCAAAAAAGGTTCTCTAAAGAACTTTTTCTTTTGATGGTTCTGTAGAGCACTGGAAGGGGCTCCACTATTGTTACAAGTCCTTGAACCTGGTACTAGACATAGAAATGTGCTAAACATGTAGTATAGAAAAATGAAAATGGCAAGTAAAAGAGAATCGGCCAAAAAGTGGAGACTACAATGGGGCGGACAACAGGTGTAAAAGGCTATAGGATAGTTTGTAGTGAGTATTAGAGGTTGTTGAGCTCCTGCAGAGTTGAGGCCTATGTTTCTGAATATGCTTAGCAATGAGCTACTACGACAGCTTTATAGATCAGTTTCCAAGAAAGGGATTTAGCCTCATCTTGGACTTAATTTTGACCTCTATTCAGAAACCAATGTAGTCCAGAAACTGGGCTTCATCCTCATGTCAACAAACATTAAGTGTACCATATTTTGGGAGTACTCTAGATACCAGAAAAGCTACCTCTAAGAGTAAGGTAGTAGGGAGAGAGATGACAATGAGTGGAGGAGGGTAATATAATAGCACTGCCCTGTCCTGGGATGGATAGGGCTTGGAGTCTGAACTGAGGCTGTTCCTTTAGAGTGGTTCTTATCTGACATACACAGACAGGCTGAATTAGCTGTGAGTGAATGCAGCAGATGACACACGTCCTGTTTCTCCACTGTCTGGTGTAGCCGCTAATGAAAAGTTAATTCAAATTGTTATGCTGATCATATCATTGAACTACAAATTTATTAAATACTATATATATATATATATATATATATATACATTTATAAAAAACATCAATACAAATAAAACATGAATTCATAAAATACATGAATTTCAAAACTTTTAGCATTTGGCAAAACCACCTTCTGTTTTCATAAAACTCGTGCTGGCATGTACTCTGCCTGAGAGTGGGATAAATATGAGTTTCAGTAGAACTAAAAAGACAGAATAAAATAAATATCTGACCACATTATACATCTATATAGTACATATATATAGTTCGAGATATATATATATCTCGAACTGTACCACGAGCAACTTCGAGCTTCGAGTACAGCTCAGCTCGACTCGCCATCCTTCAAGGATGACAAGCGTCGAGAATGTTCTCTGTACTGGCACCCAGGTGGTGGAATGAACTCCCACTGGCTGTCCGAACATCAGAGTCTCTTGCTGTCTTCAAACGTAGACTGAAGACTCATCTCTTTACACAGCACTTAAATGAGCATTCAATTATAAGCTGCACTTATTTTATTGTACTGCACTCTTATTTATTATTTATTGTATTATTTATTAGTTATTGTATTGCATTGAATGGCACAGAGTTCTGCATTCAACTCTGTTCCTCTTCTCTCTGTGTCTCCAGTGACATTTTGTTTCTAGCAGTATCTGAGCTCAGGACTGTCTTTTCTCTAAGCTATTGGTAACTAGCAAAGATACTTTCTCTAGATTGACAAAGCACGTCTTGTAAGTCGCTCTGGATAAAAGCGTCTGCTAAATGCTGTAAATGTAAATGTAAATGTAAATGTAAATTCTCATGCCGTCTTCCTGTCCTGTCTCCCCCCTTGTCATATTGTATGTGCTCGGACGGGTTGATCATAATTTCGCTGGTTACTTTGGTGACTATGTGACAATAAAGGCTTCATTCATATCATTCATATCATATCAAATGTATACATGGTCACAATCACAAATTTGCTTCAATTTGAATAATGACCTAGAAAAAGTGCTTGGAATAACTTTCATGTGTTCTAAATGTTGTTGATATATTTATGTTGTTTATTTCCAGATTAATATGACAAAAAAAATAATTCTTGAGTTCTGATGTGGTCACAAACTACCTCTCTGTGTCTGGTGGCATCCCACTTCAGCAACGGACATGTGGGAGGTGGGGAGCAGACCGGCGACGCACTGAGCACAACACAAGTGCTGTAAGGGAGACTTAATCTATGTAAATAAGTTGTATTTCAGTTGAAGATGAGAACGTATGTTACCCATGCTAATCTGTGCTGGATTGAGGAGTAGTTAGGCAGTGCTAAGTGGCTACCATGTAATGTGTGGTTAGAAGTGGCTTGTCTGTTTCCCGGCTGTGTCAGCGACCACTGAGTGGGGGTTCTCTACTGTTGCTGTGTTCAGTAAAAGAGCATTCGCTTACTTAAAGTATTGCGTCTTTTTCTTTATATATTATAGTTGTGATTTTAATGACCATTGCAGGCTCTCTTTCCAGCTCTCTCTCTGCACATCCCTCTCAGATATCCCTCTCAGTTAAATCCTCTGCATCTTTCTCTCTCACTGCTTCTCCATCTTTCTTTCTAGCTGTAGCCTGAGGGCGAGGAACCCTACCGATGCACAAATCTCGCTATGAGAGAAATGGTAAACCACCGTCGCTGCTAATGATGGGGGAATCTATCAGCCAGAGCATATAAACCATAGCACTCAGCTCAGCGGGGGCCGAAACCACAAATTGCCCATAAGTGCGGGCCAGTTGAATGCTTCTGAATGGAGACTGCAGTCAAAGCATGCTTTATAACAGATCAGCCCAATAAAAAAATGTAACATACGCTAGAAATGGCTCATCAGATCAACCTAAAAAAATACTTCATATAGTAACAACTAAACTAGTTTTATTCAACTCAAACATGTACATGCACTTAATACTCTAATAACAGAAAATAAGATTTTGTCAGTAATCCAATCAACACGTTTATGTTTCGCTTGATATAATGATTGTAATCTAATGGGGAAACTCCAGGTCTACATGAGTCAGGAGGTAATCAGATCTCTACTTTACAACCCGCCAATAAACTCATAGAAGAGGATGTGACATAAGCATTATCTAAAACGTTGCACCATTTTACCTGACCACATGGATATACATCATCTAGAAGACGGAAAATATTTAAATCCTTCATTTCCTCAAGCATGTATTTGGTTTCAGCATCACTCCAAAAGTGTTTTGCTGCATCTCGTAGCAATGCTGCTTACTTATTTTCAGAACCACTGTCCGCATAGAATGAGAAAGAAAGAAAGCAGAAAGATCCGAAAGAAACCCGAGTAAGAGTTTACCTGCACTGGTTTCCAGGTTAACCTGGAAATCCTATTACTGAGCTAAAATCCAGCCTCATTATCAGATTTCTTAATCTGATCTCAAGACCTTACTCCAATCTAAAAAATCTAAGTGTGCTGTTTACATGACCATTTGTGAATAATCAGATGACTGCAGAAATGCGATTCCGATCAGATTATTGAGTGGATGTAAACACTCACTGATTTGAAAAAAATCATTTATTCAAAGTATTTATTGATGTTCAATGAAACGAGTTAATTTGCTTGTTATGAAGTGTTTTGTTTTCCAGGTTGAACTCACAAGCCAGCTTTTACAGTGTATAAGTATCTGCTTTTGTGTGTGTGTCTGTGTGTGTGTGTTTGCATATTTTCACAGTAAATGCTATGCATTTTCCAATATTCTGTTCTCTTACTGAGTACAGAACAGTCCCTGACCTGTCAGCTGTTGGTATATGGTGCGTTATATGTTCTCTCGCTTCCTCAAAGTACTCTTGAAAAAAAGCAGAGCTTCTGCTAAATCTCAGGAGTCAGCAGGAATCACAACTGTTCAGGATCTGTTTTTTTTAATCTGAGAAGTCTGAAGTTGTTCCTTTTATTCTCCATATGTTTTCTGTGCACATAATTACGTAGAGATCTGAACAAAGTTAGAGTCCGCCCCCATTTATATCCAGTAAACGTTTTTAGCATCAGTATAATAAAGACAGAAAATCTATATTGAACCAAAAGCTACAGAAACTTTAAGAACTAAATATAAAACATTTTTTAAGTATCTATTATGTCAACCCTCATTCCAGGAGACTTGCTTGCAGTTTTTCAAGGATGTTTTTTCATACCTCGAAAGGTCAATACTAAAAGTTGATTGCTTTTTTTTGTTTGTTTCTCACAATCCAAGTAATCCCAAACAATGATGTTGGGATCTGGACCATTGCATTGGTGGGCAGTCCACTGTTCTATTACTCCATTGAGACGCCACTGCTAAACAATGGCTTTGATAGCTGTAGGAGACTCTAAAGCCATTTGAATGTTTTACTTCTTACTTTGTGCACAAACAGAAAATGGATAGTATTAAGATCACATTTTACCAATGCCTGATTTGGTCAAACTGAGGATGAGTCTACACTAAATTCCCAAACTGTCATCACCACTGAGCAGCTTTTCAATCGGCAGCTATGACAGAAGAACAGCTGAACAACCTGGAATCAGCCAGAAATGAACCCAATACCATTCGCCAAGCAAAATGGGCTGTACGATGCTTTACAGACTGCCTGGAACAAAACGACATTAATATTGATCTGGCAAAAAAATGATAAAACTGAGCTGAACTTGATATTGTGGCAGTTTTATGGCTCAGTCTGCACTTCAAAAGGCGAGGCTTACAGCAGACTGAACAGCAAGGGAGCAGAGTTTGTTACTCTGATGTAGCAACAAGCTGCTTCTTATGGAACTATAATTTGGCAGAAGGAACTGTGAACATTAAAACATTAAATGCCATGTTCACGGCCCAGTTTATTTATTACTGACTTTATTTATGTAACTTTAGTATAAAAGCTGTAGAGCACTCAAAGTCATGT
Organism: Pygocentrus nattereri; assembly: GCF_015220715.1. Lineage (NCBI taxonomy): Eukaryota > Metazoa > Chordata > Actinopteri > Characiformes > Serrasalmidae > Pygocentrus > Pygocentrus nattereri. The sequence goes on along the minus strand of NC_051217.1, from coordinate 37,231,090 downwards.
TATCGCGAATAACATCACAGCTGTGATTTGGTTGCCGTTGATCATCACAGCTGTGATGTTATTTTGTGATAACACATGACCTTGAGTGTTCTATTGCTTAATTATTGACTTTCTGGACTAACTGTTGTAGTCCTACACTGTTAGAAATAAAGGCACTATGCAGGTACATGATTCATCCATCAAGGAACAAACAGTGTAAACGTTCCCTCAAAGGTACAACAGTGGTTTTAAGGTCCAATTGTGCACCTTAAATAAGTTTTTCCTAGGGGAAAAGTAGATATTTGTATCTTTTTATCATCTGATGTTTTAAAACAGAACCATTTAATAAAAAGCCTGGAGGTGAGATGGGGTGTGTGAATTATGGTACAGTTATGTTCCCTGACTAAAGGTACAGAGATGTACCCCTGAGGGTACCACCCCAGTGACAAGAAGGGTAATGCTCCAGTGACAGTGTCGTATGTGTAGTATGGTTTTGAAGTTTGGAATCCACACTTTTAATAGAATTTCTCTGATTATAATTTACAAATAATAAATGCCTGGGATAACTGTAACTTCTAGTTGTTAGAAGGACCACATCCATTAGATGGAATCTGTTCTATCTGACCAGCTGCGAGCGCATTGTACATCCATCCCATTTCCCCAGTGCTTCATTGTTGAGCAGTTCCCTGCACTATTGATTTTGCTTCGTTCACCCCTCAGTTGGTTTTAAAGTCCGCACTGAAAAGCATGTTCTGACAACCCATCCTGACATTGCATCCTCAGCAAGGCCACGGCGAGGTTTCACAGAAATAAATAACTTTTATTTCACTCTTATTCCCATCTGTTTGAGTAGAAATGGTAATCCTCTATGGATGAGATCAATGTGGCTGCAAGGCTGTCTGCTGCTGGACTTGGCTCATAAGCAGCACGCAGACAGTTTATGTCTTACTCCAAAACACATCTCAAGTCACACTTTGCAATGGATAGACATGCTTTAATAATTTCTATTTCTGCCCATTTTTGACAGATGGTGACACTTTAATAATGATGGAGCTGATGGTACATTAGCTGTACCTCAACGTAGATAAGGTTTATTGTCAGCTGATGAGATACTTGGCAATATACACTGTGTTGTGGGGGATGTTCTGAACGTGTTTGCAGAGAAGTTGTTGGGGAGATAAAGGAAAAACTCTTACCTGTACTGAGTCACTGGTGGGTTGGCTTTAGCAGAGCAGTGAAACTTCACCAGATTTCCCTCCAAAACTGGCTGGGGTTCCACAGAGAGGTTAACAAGTGGCAAGTCTGCGAGAAAAAAAACGAAACCTGTCAGTCAAGATTTACCAATAAAATGTCCTCTTCTTGCATTCAAATGCAATAGTAGAAGAGTTGCAGTCCTCCTGAGTGACAATTACGTTCCACTGCAATAAACAATCTAGAATATCATGGTGACCTTCAAGAGATAGTTTTAGAAGAGTTATTGTAGAAGGTCAGCATGACCATAAGCATATTTCACATAAAATGCCATTGCCTAGACAATGACTAGAACAACTAGAAATCTAGTTAAACTATAAAACAGAATAAATCTTTAAATGTTTGGAGAAAACAACTAAAATATTCAGTTATTCATTATTATTATTATTTATTTATTTATTTTTGCATTTGCCAGATGCTTTCATCCAGAGTGACTAACAATCATTATCATTTTTTCACAGAGGTAGGTGAAGATAGTGTTAGGAGTCTTGCCCAAGGAGTCTTATTGGTATAGTGTAGGGCGCTTGCCCAGGCAGGGGATTAAACCCCAGTCTACAGCATAGAAGGCAGAGGTGTTTCTCACTACACTACACCAACCAGTTAACAGTTCAACTAAAACTATTGCGCTCTTCAGAAAATTCACCTCTAAAACCAACCTTCCTTGGAAGGGTGCATTAAGAAAACTACTGCTGTCGTCAGAAGAGTTCATCAAGAAAACCACTGCAACCCTTAAGAAGAGTTGACCTAAAATACCACTGTGACCCTCAGAAGAATTCATCTAGAAACCCAATGTGATCCTCAGAAGTCTTTGCTTACCGCTGCAATTCTCAGAGGAGTTTACCTAGAATACTACTTCGGTCCTCAGAAACGTTCACATCGAATACTACTGCAGTCCTCAGAGGAGTTTACCTAGAAACTCAGTGTGATTCTCCGAGGAGTTTATCTAGAATATCATTGCAATCCTCAGAAAAGTTCACCTACTATGCCACTACAACCCTCAGACGAGTTCACCTATTACACCAGTACAATCCTCAGAAGAGTTAAGCTACTATACCACCACAATCCTCAGACGACTTTGAAATACCACTGAAATCTTCAGAGGAGTTCCCTTTAGAGTACTACTGTGATTTTCAGAAGAGTTCACCTACTGTACCACTGAATTCACCTAAAATACCTCTGCAATCCTCAGAAGAGTTTACATGAAATACCTCTGTAACCCTCAGTAGATCTACTTTACCACTACGATCTTCAGAACAGTTAACCTACTATACCATTGCAATCTTCAGAACAGTTCACATACTATACCAATGGAATCATGTAGAATGCCAATGCAATCCCCAGGAGAGGTCACTTGGAAAACCCCTGCTATCTTCAAAAATGTTTACTCTGAAAACCCCTGCAAATCCCAAGAGAGTTCACCTGGAGTACCCCTGCAGTCTTTGGAAAAGTAAATCTAGAAAATCCCTGCAATCTACAGAGAGGTTTATCTACATCTCAAAAATGACGACCATTCTTCCATTTTATTCTGGGATACCACGGCAGACCTTGGAAAAATCAATCTGAACGACAGAGGAATAGTTCACTAATGGCTTTGTGAAAATATTTAAACTACAGTAAATAAGCAACTTTTTTTATGTCCTTACAAAATCAAACGATGCAAGGCTGCACTTGACATTGACCCCGTGTGAACAGTCCCATTTAAAGGTTTTTTCTACTCTAGATATCACTTCATGACACACGTCCTCTCCATGCTTTTCACTGTATCACCAAGGCACAGGAGAAAATAAGAGATGTGTTGAAACGTGAGCATGAGCTCACTCCCTCCTATTCAACCTTGAGGCTCCTGGTTTAAACAACTCTTTTCTTTTTCACATATACTTCATGTCTGCTTAAATGTTGAATGACACATCTTGTGCTCCTCTTGTGCCGAGAACGCTGCAGCTTTGTAAAAGAACTATTGACACAATGGGTCTACAGAGCACATGATATGTGAGGATTCTCTGAGACCCTTTTGTGTAAGGCAAATGGTTAAACCAGCCTTACGAATACAAGCACTAGAACCTTATCCATAAGATGTTTTACAGTGGCGCTACAGTAGTTGAACCATAATGATGAAATCACTGGGAGAAAGAAAGCAAAAGGAACTTGGTTGCTATGCAGTTACAGATACTTAAGTACAGATAAAGCATCAAACAGCACATACAAGCATTTCGGTGCTCACATGAGAGCAAGAAAAGGAGGGAGAGAGAGAGAGAGAGAGAGAGAGAGAGAGAGAGAGAGAGAGAGAGAGACAAATAAATTATGAGTTACAGTGTGTGCGTTACAAAAACCTCACTCTTACACCACTGACCCTTATCAGTGCAGAATGAATCATTTCAATCATAATTTGTTGTTACAGAAAACAATAATGATGTAATAAAAGCATTATTATGCTAATTATTATAACAATACTGGTTCTCCTACTACTAATAATGAAAATAAATAATAGTAGTAAAGAGAGAGAGAGAGAATGAGAGAGAGAGACAGAGAGAGAGAGAGAGAAAGAAAGACACAGAGAGAAGGACAGACATAGAGGGATACATAGAGAGAGACAGGCACAGAAAGAGAGAGAGAGAGAGAGAGAGAGAGAAACAAAGAGTGAATCTGGACCGAGTTTGCAGGTGCCTCGCATATGTCTGAATGCACTCCTGCCTCTATTTGCTGTGAGTCCAGTAATAAAATCTCTCCTGGCTGTTTTCTCCTCCATCATTGGAAAGCAGTGGGCACAGAGAGTGGCATGAGGATTGGCACTGGCTGCTGGGGTTCAGCTGTGTATCCCGAGGGCTCTGCTGTTACAGCATGCATTCCTGTGTGTGTGTGTGTGTTTGTACATTCTCCTTGTAGTATATGTACCCTGAAGGTACACAGCTGGATTGGGTGGGCTCAGCTGTTGCAATCCCAGTAGGAAGGTGTTCCAGGTGCCATCCTGAAGCTCATCTGCTTCTGCTTGTGCAAGGGACCGTGGCTCACTATACACACCCAGATACACTCATACACCTGCTCCATGTCCCTTCCTGCCAGCACAGGATTGAGTGCCATTCGTAAACCCAAGGGATGCCCTGCTCCACCAGCAGCCAGCTTGATCCATGCTGCGATCTGCCTGGTTACCAAGTGGGGTACCTGTGTAGCGTTAGCACCGACTAATTGGGCAGACCATGAGGTGGGCACACAGACAGGCCATGAGGCAGCCATGTGGGTGGAAGCACTTTCGTCTGCTCTGGTAAAAACATCTACCCTCCAAGCTCATTTGGCAACTGAAGATTCAGAGAGCTTGGAAGGGGAAAAAGTAAAAAGTCTCCAGGCTCCATGGGTAGTTCTTCTTATTAGTGTGTTTTGTATTACCAATGCAATAAAAGAATGCTTTAATCCCAATGCCATGTCGTTTAATAGCAGGAAACTCAATAGCTTTGTAATCATAGTCCTGTTATCATAGGGTCAGTTTCCTAGACATGAATAAGCCTAATTCTGGACTACATGGCATTCTGAATGAACATTCTCCATTGAATGGAATATAGAGTCTTGGACTAGGCCAAATCCTTGACTGGGAAACTGACCTATAATACAGCATAAAAACCTTGTGACAATCATGGCCATTTTGAGTAAGGCACCTACTATGTAACCAGATAAGAACCTCCAGGCTTTGGTGCTTCAACCTGGTTTGTCTGGTAATATGAGGAAAATACAAAATGGCTAAAATGATGCCCAGGACTAGGTCAAATCATTGACTGGGAAACTGACCCATAATGAAACAAAAAAAACTGGTAACAACCAAAGCAATGCAATGTGTTGTTACAGTTATTGAGTGTGGTACCATTCACCTGCCACTGATGTTATCACTGGCATCTCTATTATGATGTTATGATTATGTTGTTTCAACTTGGTTTGTCCACAAATTTGAAGAAATTACACAACCCGTTCAAATCAGATCCCTTACAAATTAGATTGTCTTCCCTCATAAAATGAATCCTTCTCCTTAAAGAATGAGACAAATGACGTTATGCCCCCTTTTCTGAGGATGACTGGCCCCAGAGGACCCTAGGAGGGGCTGTACTGGTCAAGACCCCCATGAGATGCTTTGCAGGCTCATTGGCAGTAGCACGATGTGGCCCCCTCAACCCAAGCTCCAGTTGACAGACAGTGGCTTAATAAAGAAGTCTGTTTGTCACTTTGATGTATAAATGCATGAGTTTGCTCTCTGGTTTGAGCCCCTCATGACAGGCCATCAATATGCAGCGGCGCTAATTCCTCAGCCTCATCTGGAAAGAGAAAGTGTGCAGGGGTTTGAAGCACAGCCGCCATGATGACAGCCTCGACAACAACGGAGGAGCGAAGGGGGGTTGGGGGGAAGACGAGAAGATGATGGTGGCGGTGCGCTGACAGCTTTTTGATCGGAAGTTCAAAGCAGAGAGCAGATGGCGTTTCGGAACAATTGGCCAGCTTCTCGGGAGGCGACGAGATGCAGAGACTCGTCTTTTCTCTTAAAGCTCAGTTTCCTCCACGCACTGGGTCATAGTGGCCAGCTGTTCCCCAGGAGGGAAGCGTGTGTTTGAAAGAGGGGGAGAGAGTGGATGGGGACTGCAAAGGCTGCAAACTGTGGAGTCCTTCTGCAAGAACAGCTACATGGTTTTATCAGCTAAATGAAGCCTCATCAACTCTATGAGGGTTTGAATAGATCACGTAAGCATAATTGAATATATGAATAGGTGAAGCAGCCATAATTATGCAAGGTCGTGACTGCCCTGCTCAAAAACACCTGACGACTCAGCAGTTAGTGACCAGTGACCTATCTTTCAAAGAAATCATTTTCAAGAAAGCTCACAAGCTCATTCAGAGTGCTGGTCAGGTTGAGATAGTGCTTGTTATTGTATGTTTTATCAGAGTAATGATGAATGTGGTTGACGTGATTATCAGATCAAATAAATTTAACAGCAGCACTGAGAAACTGCCTTATTACAGGTGAACTGTAGATGAAATGGCAGATGTGGCCACTTATTTGGGTCAGGCTAGAGTTAATTCAGGGTTATCACATGAATTAGTGACCTGTAAGACAAAAAAACAATCACATGAAACACAAGAAGCTTAGTATTTTGGGAGAAGGATGAAGAAATCAATAGAAATATGTAGAAAGCAAAGCATTTATGCCAGTGCTGCCAACATATTAATGCATAGTTGAGTAATGATTGCTTTACAGTTTTATATCTATGTAGCATGAGTTGTTTGCTCTGCTGAAAAGTAATATTTTTTATGTGATTCAGGCCACAGACAGACCAGAGGGTTCCACCTGCATCATAAGGATGTTATTAGATTGCCCCCTATTGGTCTGAAGCTACTTCTCATTTGTCCAAGAGCTGTTTACGATGAAAGAGAAGGAAAATTCAGGGAAAGATCAAACTATTCTTAAAGTTATCCAATTAAACAAGCTTTGTGAGCGATGCCTCCAGTCTGTTTGAAAGTATGTTTGAGCAGATAAACCACCAAAATGTGCTAGATTTTGAACCTCTGGAACCAGATTTGGACACCCTTACCTTATGGAAATATAAGTAATAGGAATTCACAGAAATAATGACCTACAATTGCAATAGAAAAACACAAGACAAATCACAACCTGACATATGAAGATGTATAGAGAGTACATGTACAATGAATGCCTAGTACCAGGATGGTTGGAGTAGACAAGAGCCAGTATGACTCAACAACAAAATTAAAGCTGGCAAGTTCTACTACACAAAGTCTTCAATGTGTCCTTTGTGAAAGAGCTAAGACGGCTCCACGATTTCTTGCTTTCACTATATTCAACTATTTCCTATGATACAGAAATTTGATTTCTTCATACGTCCTTTCATTCTCCACCCAATTCCATCAAAAGAGGGTCAGTATCTGAACTTCATAAGATTGCAAAATGGTTGCCGGTGATTGCCGAGTGGACCAGAGAATGTGGATAAGTGTGGAATGCGGCGGTATCACGGCAAAATGATCCCTGATTACTGTTATTATATCAGGATATCTGTGAGTTAATTCCTATATCTAAATCCTGATCTCCATCTACAGTGTGCCAGGCTCTCACCTTTTGGCTAACAATGCAACCCCCCCCCCCCCCCCCCCCCCGCTAAATTTCATATTTAGATGCTAATTTGCTTAACCCCAGGTCACATTCTGCAATGGGGGCTTATGGTAAGCAGAAATGCAGAGGTGCATCCGAATCCCCAGAGATTTTAAGGTAATGGGAGGAAATCCAGCCATGAAATGTGTTGAATTTGACAAGCCGAGCTGTGAAGCATTGCAGTGAGCAGAAGGCAGAGAGATTTGTCTCTGATGGTGCAGAACAGAAATTCCACCAACTCTAGAGAAATCCTAAAACCCTTTAATTACATTTGTTGCCAATGACAATATCGGCCTAGACCAACCGGTCAATTAGTGACCATCGAGCGAGGGCATCATTAAGGGGATGTATCGGAACAGAGGGACATGAGCAGACACCTGGCTGCACAGAAACCCAAACATTCACTCGCTTGCTCTGTCTGTAGGGCTGTATTTCTCTCTTTCTGTCCACGTTTGTTTAGAAAACAGTAATTATTTCACATTTTCTTACCCACATGTTTTTATGTCTTTTCTGACTCATTGTTTAAAGCTATTTGTGTGGACAGTGTGTTTTTTTGCTTGTAAACACAATAAATCTTTACAGAGCTGCTGCCAAAAGTTTGATTCCTGATAGACATATTACACTCCATGCACAATAAGTCAAAGCATTGACATACGGAAAGCCAATCAGATCATATGTGACAAAGTCTTGATAGTTGCAGCCATGGATGTTTCTAAGTGGTATAAGCCATTGCTTAGGGCCTCCAAGCCAGCAAGGGGTGCCATGAGTATTTATTTTTTTTATTATTTGACAACCTGATCAGAAAATTTCAGAAGGCAGTGAGACTGGCTTCTATGGTTATTTTTTATGCTCAAATTCATAATAATATATTGGCATGAGGCGGCTAGGGAGCTCCCCAGGTAGGATATTGCTTAAGACACCTGAATGATCAGATATGGCCCTGGTTCTGACCAGCGTAGTGTACAATAGTTAATATCCAACCCCAGGTTGGGCTTAAGCTGCGCCTGACTGATAACTTGGAATTAAACTCAAAGAAATGACTCCCCCCATCCAGCTTAAATCATAAAATCGGGTTGGTGTTCCGAACTCTGAGCTCAGCATATCAAATCAACATGTCTGCTAACAAAAACGCTTTTCTAATTTTAAAAGATATTAGCTTTAGATCACTTAGCATACAGACATAGTAGGTCTCAGCCTCATAAGCTAAGACTAAGCTTGATTAGATAAGGGATGGTAATTACAAATACTGGCCTGACAGTAGTTTGGAAATGGTGACAATTTTTTGTTTGCATATATTCAAAATGTAATTTTCTCAGATCTAAGACTTTTCAAAGCACTGTTGATACAGTGTGGCTCTGCTACTTAATCTGAGTGTGATATGTCAGTCACATCAGATCACTATCAGTCCCTCACCAGTTCCCCTCTGCAGTGTAAGTGGCTTCCGTTCAGCTGAATAAACAAACCAAAGCTGTGCCTAATACTGAATGCTCCAAGGAGTTTGCTACATAGGCTGCAAGATGCAAGCTAAACTAGGACAAGGCCCCATGGCCCCAGCTCTCTCGTTCTTTCTATCTGTCTGTCTATCCGTCTGTCTGTCTCTCTCTCTCTCACTCACTTTCCCTAGGGCTCTTGTCTAAGCCCTGGTCCCTCTCCTGAAGAAGACAGGCAAGGAAGAATAGCTGTCATTCACCTGGGATTACCCATCAATCCTGCCCTGCCTTAGCCCTGTCAGAGGAAGCCAAAGTGAGGGCGTGCTGTTACTGTCTAATTCTTATATTCTACAGTTATTGCCAGTGATAAGAAAAGCATGTTGTCATTTTGTAATAACCTGACTTTTTGGACTTATTTTACTGCATTTGTGTTTGTAAGTAAAAGACAATAAATGCAAAGATAATTTTAGCATGACTTAAATTTGATGAAAAGCAAATGGTGTGTCTTATTTTTGGAAGAAAACAAAAGAAAAAACCTGCTCAATGTTCAAAGATGTCATATGCATGTAATAATCATGTAATGACTATGTAATGACAAATAATTCAAATGTCTAGCAAAATGACAATCGCAACAGTGCTCTTTTAAATCCACCTTGCAAGAGAAAGATGCCAAAACATGCATTCATTTGTACATGCATAATCAACTACACATTTCAGGCTGCATATCTGTGTACCTGTGTTGTAGTTACTCACATTCAACATTTCCCAGTAGAAATAGAATAATGCTTCAAAAGAGGTTTAAGTTTATTATCAGACTGCATGCAGATTATGCTATTTTCTCCTGTACACTACATTAAACAGCATACAGCAGCTGGTCATGAAACCCATAAATTACCATCAAGAACACATGTAAATGCATGCCTGTGTGTCATTCTCATATAAATATGCATTGGCCTCATTTCTTGTCCCTAAATGCACCATTAATTTCACTTGGAAATAATTTAGCATGTGTGATTTGTGCATGTTTCACAAAGATGCTGCCTACATGTACCTGAAAGCCCACTCGTTGTCTCCGAGGGAGTGTGCATGTTTGCGTGTGTCCTGACCTCCGACTGTTCATCTCCAGCATGCCTTCGCTCTGAGGCCGCACCCAGCTGTCACTTATCAATATTAACAGCGCTACCTGGCCCACATGTGGCCCGAAGGATGGCCCGATGGCCCTGCAGGCTCTGGTCTCCTACCATAGCTGCTCCTTATCACTTATTCATCAAACACCTGCTTGTGAAAAAAAGTGGAAAGCTAGCTACGAAAATGCTAGGGATTACAGGTCTGCTGCTCAAGTTGAGCCCAATGGTGCCTACAATATTGAGTTTCGGGCCGGGTTCTGGATGCTTGCTATGTGCAACATCTAGCAAGGGTTGAGCTCAGGTTTGTCGAGCCAGTCTTACTACAGTTCATCATGAAATAAAATGAAACCTCACTTAAGGGGAATTGTTTGAAGTTCCAAATGAATCTGGAATATCTACATTGTGAAAATATTAGGCCTCGTTCACCAAGAGGAAGTTTTACCCACTGAGTCGTAGCTGAGAACATAATCTACGCACAGTCAAGAGCACAACGTTGCTCTTGTGATTTAAGAATACATCACAAATGTAACGTTTTGTTAGGACCTTCCTCAAGAACAAATTTAAGAAAAAACTTTGGAAGATTTTGGTGAATGAGGTCATTGCAAATATATTGGTCATGCGTTTGTAGACCGGGTAAGATAGCCCTTCCTCTCCCTCCATCACTTAGCAGGGAATAACTTGAAATGAGAATGAAAAAGAGAGGTCGCATCATCTGCAGTAAAATGTGGTGGTGCTTCACATGTTTTAGAGGATGCGTGTGCTAACCTCCAACCTCTGAGCTTGGTGACATTATCAGCTATGAACTTTTTATTTCATTTGACACATTTTTATTTCATATTTTCTATCATTTGACATATTTTATATTTTTATTGCATTTACTTAAACAGGATCCAGAAATGCTGCCATCTTCTCTGGGCCTGAGCTCCTTTAAAATGTACTGAGGGGAAGTGGAAAAGTGTCCTGTGGTCTGACAAATCAACATTTGAACATTTTCTTGGAGATCATGGACACTGTGTCCACCAGGCTAAAGACCACTCAGATTGTTATCAGTGCACAGTTTAAAAGCCAGTATTCATGAAGGTTTAGGGGTGCATTACTGCACTTGATAATTGGTGACATGCACATGAAGGCACCATTAATGCTGAATGATATATACAAGTTTTGGTAACATATGCTGCCATCCAAATGACGTCTTCTTCAGGGAAGACCTTGATTATTTCTCCGTATTAAAAGAGTCCAGGTGCTAAACTGACCTGCTTGCTGTCCAGATCCAGATCACCACTGGAAACATTTGGAAATGTATCATTATGAAATGAAAAATATGACAAATGAGCCCCTGAACTTACAAAACTATAGCGGTGTCTTCTCAGTTCCCAAACACTTACAGAGTGTTGTTAAAAGAAGAGGTGATGAAATATGGTAAATATGCCCCATCCCAACTTTTTTGGAACCAACTGTTGGCATCAAATTTAAAATAGGTTTATATTTTTCAAAATACAATAACATTTCTCATTTTCCCAGTTGTCTTTGTAGTATTTTCCTTTAAAAATATGGTTTACATGATTTGCATATCATTTCATTCTATTTTTATTTACATTTTGCACAGCATCCCAACTTTTTTGGGAATAGGGTTATATATTGAATAGTAAATATCAGTAATTATCAGTTTACAGAAAGTTATCTCCCTTGAGATTAGGTGTCCACTTTTGAAATGGGGTCATTTATGGAAATTCATTTTATATAACTTAATATTGGATGCTGATCATCTTCCAGTGCCATTTTAGAATCTTCTCCATCTCCATGCAGTGTTCTCGACAAATCTAAAATGTCCAAATTTTCATATGCAGCTTCCCAGTGTTCAATCAATTGTCTGAATGCTATGAAGTTGCACATGACTAACATATTAGAAAGATTTTATACATATGTTTAGTAGTTTATTATGGAATATATTTATTTAAAACTTTTTATCAGTGATTTTAAACTTTTAGCTCCACTTATATCACTACTTTGTTTCATGGGAGATCCAACGTCAACTGCTGGCATCCTGTCATTCTTGGTGGCTCTACATTTCTTTACTCACAGTTTATTCAGTTACCTGATTGAAAGGATTCTTAGGCGAGTTTGGAGTTGGAGTGCATCATCATCTCTGGAATGTGCAAATTTCCTTGCATTCCTTTGTGCTTTGTGGTTTTCATGAGGGCCCTCTTAGACCAGCACTCATTCAGTCATTCATGAAGCGGAGCTGGGTAAGTAACTACATGTAATACTGAAAACCTCATTATCCTCTTTGCATGTCTGCCCTTTCGCATTCACCCACCTCTCTCTCCCAGGGCCATTCTTTTCAGTCGCTTTGAAAATTCCTCAACAAGCCTGTCTCTGCGATGTGTTTAGAATATTTTTTTCATTTTTTTCCTCCTAGTTCTCTCTCTCTCTCCTCCTCTCCCCCTGTCTCTCTCTTTCTCTCTCTCTCTCAGTGCCTCCTCCCTTCTGTGGAGAGCGTGCAAGACAGTTTTAATGAAATTAGAAAGCGGCAAGACTTAGCGAACTGGAGGCTCAAATCAAAGTTCAATTACGGTGCGTTTGATTTCTCGCGCGGCTTAATTAAAACAGGGAACGGCGGAGTGGGAGTGGGAGCCGGACAGCGGTGGAGTGCTTCACCATCTCAGCATGTCCACAGGGCATGGGGGAGTGGGAGGAAGAGGAGGGGGAGGCAGAGAGAAGACAAGGGAGAGAGAGAGTGAGGTATGACTGTAAGAGAGAGAAAGAGAAAATAAGTGTGCATGGAAGAGAGAAAGAGGGAGAGCTCAATACAGAGAAGATGGGCACGTCGTAGGATGTGAAAGTGTGAATGAGAGAGAGAAAGAAAGAAGTAGAAAAGATGAGAGAGAGAGTCTGAGCTTATGAATGAGAGAGAGAGAGAGAGAGAGAGAGAGAGAGAGAGGAAGAGAGGGAGAGAAGGTTTGCGACTGAGACAAAGACAACTGCCGGCAGATATTAGTAACCTGCTGGTGCTCACAGTTTGGAGCAGGAAGCTTATTTTTCTGTTCTTACTTTTGGTACCTGAAGGTGAGGAGAGAGATGTAGGATTTATGATTAGAACTCCCCTGCAGCTGAACCTGCTCACCGCCACGTCGAATTACCCTGATTATGAATTTCCAACATCCGTCAACCTCCAGGTGGGCACTTGGGGAACCGAAGACAGCTCAAAACTCGTCCAACTCAATTTCTAATTTGATTTTGTTTCAAAGATTCTCTGATGTTGAGCAAACAAGAAACACGGGAACCATGGTCCTGGATGAAGCTAATATCTATGGGGGTCTGTCATCAAAAGGTTGAGGGTCTGATCACCAGCAATACTAGAGCCACCCTTGGCCAGAAGCCTAAGGCAGTGAAATTGGTCTCTTTTTTCTGGGTGTGTAGGATGGCTCTCCTCCTCCTCTCATCAAAAAAACTGAAATAAATTTGGATGGCTGCTTAATGCTAAAACTTTTCTTGTATCATTTTTTAACTATCTTGCCTCTCGTACTAAGTATTGTGCCAGAGAAAGTCTCTCCTAGCAAATATAGCCTAAAAGGAATGGAGCTGTCAACAGTAATAGATCTCTAAATAGCATTTTCTGCTTTATTAGTCATAGTTAATAGTGCTAGAAGTGGGTGGGAGTGATGAAATATAGCACTGCTTTTGTTCTCTGAATAGGGCTTGATTGAAAAAAAAGAAAAAAAAAGATTCTCTGACAATCCAACCCCTCTGCAAGTTTTGCGGGCTCTATGTCTTCTGCTTGAAATGAGTGGGATTCCATAAATGGAGGAAGATTGATGGAATGAGATTCAAATAAAAGAGAGGAGTGAAATCTGAACAAAGCAGTGCTTTTTTACTATCCACAAAAAGTTGGAGTCATTGTAAAACAATCTGCCCACGGATGTTACATTCATCACATCATTGCTCATACACAAAACTCACTTTCCTGTATGCATCAGACTTTGAGTGAAAATTCATGTCAGGTGAGGTGCAGTGTATTAGACAATGAATGGGAGCGTTTCAGCATTGCAGGGTGAATGTTTAAAGCCCCATTAAAGCCTGAGTGGATCATAAGCATATGAGCACATTCCACCTTTTCACTTCAGAGCTTCCTAGCACTCTTCACTCTTTGACTAGATTTTAATCAGATATAATAAGAGGTTAATTATCCATGAGTGTTACTCAGGCATGGATGGATGGATGGGTGGATGGATGGATAGGTTCATAGAAAGATGTTCCCAATCCTGGTCTTCAGAGTAAGGGTACTTATGCATGGATTGATGGATGGATAGATGCATGGGTGGACAGATGGATGAAAGGGTGGATAGATAGGTTCATAGAGAAGTATTCCCAATCGTGGGCTTGGAAGTAAGATCACTTAAGCATGGATTGATGGATGGATAGATGAATGAATGAATGAATGAATGAATGAATGGGTGGGTGGATGAATGTATGAATGGATGGATAGATAGATGCATGGATGGGTGGATGCATGGGTGGATGGATAGACAGATGCATGGATGGATGGAAGAATGGATAGATAGGTTCATAGAAAGTTGTTACCAATCCTAGTCTTGGGAGTGAGGCTACTTATGCATGACTGTTACTTATGCATGGATGGATGGATGGATGGATGGATGGATGGATGGATAGTTCTATAAAAAGGTGCTCCTAATCCTGGTCTTGAGTGTGAGGATATTGTAACACTGTGTAAACTCACTGGGCGTCAGTGGTGTATACTTATACTGAATGTCAATGGTGTTTACTCATGTTGGACGTCCATTGTGTATGTGAATGTCATGATGAATGTCAGCACTCTATACTCACGTTGAATGTCAATGGTGACACTGGTTTCCTTGCCATTGGGGATGGCTTTGTTGGATGCCCGGCAGATGATCTTCTGCCCCGTCTCAATGTTGGACGGCGAAATGTATAAGGTGCTGACTGTACTCTCCCTCCTCCCATCCCGAAGAAGGGTCTGGAAGGAGCAAGGAGAGGAAACATGACCAGTGGGGCAGAGGGAATCGAAATGAAAGGGCATAGTTAAGTTAAACCATCAACCAAGCATGCACAAGGGGCCATGGCAAGCACAAACACCATCAGTCAAAGCCCCGGCTCAAGGCCCAGGTTCGGAGCATAACATTTTGTGTTGGATACCCTGGAGATAGTAGAGACCCCCATGCATCTGCTGTCTCTCCACATCAGGGCTGATAGATTGAAAAAAAAAAAACAGTCTGTTTTGGAGGCCTTTTTTGAGGCTGGATAGCGGTGCTCTAGTATATGGCTTGTCATGCACCACAAAGGAAATCAATCTTCTTTTACTCTGCTGGTACTCTGGGCCTGGCCGCAACGTGCCGCACTGTCGAGTGCCATCTGGAAGCGCTCGACAGAATCCACTCGCTCCATCACACTGAGATGGCTCAAAGAGAGGGAGAGAGGGAGCATGAAAGTGAAAGACAGAGGGAGAAGGGGAGGGCAGAGAGAAATAGAGAGACATTATGAAAGAGATTGGGATGGCGGGGGTTAGAGGAAGCTCACCCAGCTGAACAAATTGGCCATGCCAGTGAGCTCCCAAACTGGGCCTCTACTGCAGAGAGATGGCCCTTCATGCACTGCAACCACCAGTGCACTGGAAAGGTTCCCATCACTGGTTCTTTCTCTCCGCTCTGTTGCTCATTCTGTTTTCTAGGAAAATGGCATTAGTGAGGTCTTTGCCAACTTCCCCAATGGTTGACTGACTGAGGTCAGTCTTAATCACCCTATACAAGACTACAAATGTAGTCCAAGAACATTCTCTCTGCTCCAACCCAAATCACAGCACCAAGTTTCGAATCCAAATCTGAATGTGGCCTGACGAAGATCTCTTAAACTGACCTGGACTTTACCATCACCAATGAAAAGCCAGATAACACTCAACATTTCTAATAGTACCACCTGTTATATTACATTAGCGAGAACAGTAGTCTTCCATGGCACAGTGGCCATCCCATTGGTGGAACAGGAATATGATATTTTGTAATATAATCAACGTGACATTGCTATCACATTAGCCTGGACACTCTTGACTTTCTGTGTTGAGCTGTGAGAGAGCAATGAGGAGCAAAAGGCGACCTCCCATGCATGGGGACCTCCAAACCAGACAGAAGTTTAATTGTATTCATTAAAATGACATCTTCATATCACTGATGTACAAAAATACATCAATTAAATTACATTGTAATGGATTTATTAATCACTCACTTCAAACAACATCTTAAACATTTTAGTATGGATACACTTTATATAGCCTAAGCCAGTGGCTACCAACCGTCCACTTGAAGATTCTATAAAGTGTAACTCAACTAAAGGACCTCTGAAGAAGTTAATTAGCTAGAGTGGCAGAATTTTTTTGGAACTTATTTTCATACTAGCTTTTTGGATCTCGACCATATTAGCCTTGACTCCAACTGACTCCAACAAGTCAGACTGAAGTTTTATCTTAACCACAGCCTGCAAACACTGAATAAGATATTACTGAATTAAGATTTCAGACGTACTTCTTAAGCCCTAGCCCCAACCTGTACCTCCATTTGTTTGTCAAAGCCACGTCAGCAAACACCAAAACATGCTACCTGTTCTTAGCAAACAGCAAACATTTGTATCTTATGTGTGCATCCTGCAGTGCTTTGCACTTGTGTTGATTTTTCTGTCTTGCTTCTTGAGGAAAAAAAAAACTTTTCCTGTTGAAAACCCCCTCCAACCGAGGGCCTGAGCACTATATGTGCTAGCTCTTGTGGTCGATTAGTGCCAAAAGCGTTGACTTGCGTGGGAGGTGCTTTGAGACCCAATCTGTGGCTCGCGCTCTCCAGAAGCCCATGCATTATCGCCCTCGCCCCTGTCTCCCCCAACCCACACAGCACAAAAAACATCCTAGAATAATGTACTGAATCACAGTAATAGTTACATGCTAATTGTTAGCATGTACAAGCTATTGACAGTGGCTTCGCTAATAGTAGTAATTACCTGCTAGCTATTTCATAGTTCCTTTTCTATTAAAACAAAATACAAAGAAAAGAATCAGACTGAAACCTGGTGTTTGCCTCCCCCCTTCTGGGGGGGTGGGGTGTGGGGGGGGGGGGGGGCTCTAGTGGGGGGTGTGTATTGAAGTGTCAAAAGAAGGGAGAGAGGAGTGTGTGGTTATTGGAGATGGGTGACAGAAGGCCATAGCACTAGATTCCCGTTGCCCTCCTCTGGCACAGGTTTAGCAGAAAAAAAAACATTCAGCAAAGTCTACCAGCAAAATGCTACTCAGTGCTTAATGATATTTAAGATTCAATGCTGTTACACAAGGCAACGTGAAATAAATACACTTTTTGACCCTAATCAGAGGTTTAAATAAGCTGTTTCGAAAATCACAGCGTGAGGGCGGAATGTTAATGAAGGTAAAACAGCAAACACAGCACAAAGAGACGCTATTTCAGCCACAGGTTAAAGTTAATCAGCACAACACAGTAGGTTTCCAAAGCAGACTGATTCCATCATTTAGGTTATGAGTGTGGTTTGCACAATATTTCTTCCATAACTTCAACCTTGCCCTCTTCCTTTGGGCAGAGAGCTTTCAATAGTTGATATTCTCTAATTATGTATTTCCTATAACTGCCTCTCATTGCCTATAACCTGTGGCTGTTTTCGGATGTAATCTGAGTTATAAATATCATAACACTTTGATGAGCTTACTTTTCTATTTTATGAAACATATTAATGACAATTTGTATGTAATATTAAGAAAAAAATTCACTGTGACTGACCTAATGGCATGTTGCTTTTACATAGCACCAGCAATGATCAGCTAAGGCTATGACCAACTAGGCCAATGGTCATCGACCCCAGTTATGGAGATCTACCTTCCTGCACAGTCTAATTCAAACCATTATTGGCCACACCTGCTCCAGCTAATTAACTTCTTTAACAGTCCTTGATTGGCTGGATCAGATGCATTAGTGTTAATAAAGGAGAGGGCAGCATGGTACATGAAGCTGGGGACTAAACTTTGTAGAAAAACAGATCTCGAAAAGGGTGACCTTTACTAACTTAGCAACTGAATTTTAGGTTAGAGCTTTAATCGGACCTGACATTTTGGTCCAAGTTCAGCCCAAGAACATTCTGTCTGACCCACAGCTCCAAGTTTTAAGTCTGAGCCTGAACCGAATTGAAAGAAACACTGAAACTGGCCAGAGCTCATGAGAATTCCGTCTGAAACTGACCTGAACTGGCCCAAAGTGCCAGAGCCAGGATAGCATGGGTTAAATGACCAAATTACCATGTAACCACACTTATAGCCATGATTAGATGTTGGTTGACAAATGCTTTAAGATATAAGAAGCACGGAGGAACTGAAAAGCTACAGCAGGGAAATGCAGGGTTTCAAGCTCTTCAGCCTTGCTAAAGTTCCAGCTTTCTAGTCTCTTTAGGATATTATTCATAAAGAGCTGGTTGTAAGGCAAAGCAAAGACAAATATGTTTTTTTATGATTTGTATCAATATTGCTTAAAATAAATGAATATAAGACAAATATATGTATTTTTGATTGGGCTTAATCTGAGGCCCGAACCCCTCCTGCTAGTTGCTCTGCGGTGTTTGAAGCCATGCACTAGGTGTTCATTGCCTCCAGTAGGAGAGCAGTGCGAGTCAGCTGAGGATGGTAAAGCCTACACTGAACCCCCAGCGTGAGCCACGGCCTGTCAGCAGCTGGATGTGGCGATGCAATATGCTCCCTGACACAGTGCGCATTGTTTCGCTTGCGGCCCGAGGCCTGTCTGAAGCCATTAATATCGCAACATTTCAGGCTTTGGCGCTTTGCGCCTAGAATAGCTCCCAATTACAAACTGATCATTTCTCATATGGACGTGTGGTAGAAGAGTCTCTTCATAGGAACTAAGGGTGTGTGTGTGTGTGTGTGTGTGTGTGTATGGGGGGGGGGGGGGGGGGGTGATATCTCTTTTGCAGAAATGAGGAAGGCCTGACCCAAATAAGAAGTGTCAAGGAAAGGTTGATGTGTTACGACATAATTATGTTAACCTACCTAAACAGCCCTGACTAGTTTTGTTCTAAACCTGGCCAACGTTACTGGTCAAGACTGTTAGTTTTGCCCTGACATGCTTGTCCAAATTGCTAGTATTTTAGTGCTGTAGAGGGAAGAAGGCATGTAAGCAGACATACAGATCTCTCTTCTTTTAATTCCACTCTTTAAGCAACAAAATTGAATGAAATGACCGAACAAAATAGAGCATCACTCGGTCCCTGTAAAATTCAGCGTGGATGAGATTAAGGCTGACTTCTAAAAGAAAAAACTGGAATGATGATTAGCCCTCAAGGGGCGCTGAAGTTAATAATTCGGCTAGCGTTTACATTCTGCTGTTAATCTAACAAGCCTTTGATATATCCAAACACGCCGTGTGGCTTGAGGTTATATCAAATCAGCGGCGCTAATTGCAGACCACCCCAGCTGCACATACCGCAGCCTATTACCACGTATTAATTTCACTTAAAAATGTGATAAGTTGCAACGGCTTTGTTTTACTGTTCTTCACAAAAAGGGAGGTACAGTCTTTTTTCCTTACAATCCTGAGGATGGAAGCTATTCTTTGATTAACCAATTTAACACCCACACCTCCAGTTCTGATTAATTTCCACCATATTGTGGTGCAGTTAATTAAATGCCTCTGTACTGCTGCCATCTCCCACCTTCTAATTTCAGTGTGGTAATGCCAGCAAGGTTAACAAGCGCGACAATGGGAAGAAACTGACTGACGTGAATGGAAAAGATCAAATCAAACTGCACATAGCGTCTTCATACAAAAATAAATATTGCATGCCTTTTAAAAAATCCCCAAAGGTTCTTAAAACAAGTTTTCTTTTGGACTTAAAACAAGTTTTCCATTTTGCTGTGTGAGCATGACCCCTAACATCTCATCTATTGCCTGTATCAAATGCAAAGTGGTTGGTTAGTGTAGTGGTCAACACCTCTGCCTTCTACGCTGTAGACTAGGGTTCAATCCACCACCTGGGTCAGAACCCTACACTATACCAATAAGAGTCCTTGGGCAAGACTCCTAACACCACCTTGTGTAAAAATGATCAAATTGTAAATCGCTCTGGATAAGAGCGTCAGCCAAATGCCGTACATGTACACTCCTTCATGTCCTTCTAGACTTTCAGAGAAAGCCTAGTTTTTAATAACAAAGCCTGATCATTTCAGTAAAAATTTTACTTTAATTAATTTTTTTTTTTTTTCTTGGCATAATAATCCAATTTCAAAATGATTTATTTCACCTGAAAATCATTATAGAACAATGCAGTAAATTGTAAATAGGTTAAGTGAGCATAGAGTTTACTATGTAATTTCACAAGTGCTCAATATGAACCTCCCATGGCTGTATGGACAAAATCAATGCCATAGTCAAATTCATCCCAGTGCAACATGCATTCTGCTCAAGGGTTGTGATCTCCTTAAAGACTGAAGGGAGCCATCTTCCAGTGATAGTCAGAAAGACTATGACCTCCTTTTTCAATTGGATTGTGATTGGTTCCTAGGCACCTCATGACTGTAAATAATAAAAAAAACACCCTATTATTATTATTAATAGTTTAATTTTATTGTTGTGTTTTTGTTGTAAACAAATAGCCTCAATTCTTCAAATGCTCAACTGAAAATTGTCCAAAGAGGAGTTGTGATCCACGATCTCTAGGTAGATACATGTAAGAGAACGTTCCCATTGCTGCTGACTTCAAAGCTGAACTGAAGGCCTAATTTGTTAGATGAACATATTTAGGGAGTAGAATAAGTGGAATCAAGCAATGCAATGGAACCAGTTTTATGAGAAAAAAATCACTCACTGTCTTCTAGATGTCCTAGAAACATCACTAACTGCAAGTACGATATCCTGTCCAATGTGTATCAGTTAGATGTTAGGAGGTGACAGCTCTATGCTCTATGTTCCAAATTGTTTACAAGCTTCAAATGTCCTCATATATTCTAAAATAGCCAAAAAAAGTGTTAATGTAAATTAGTGTTAACTTAGCACTAAACACTAGAATCCCATAGAGGTGCTGGCAGAAATGATCATTACCATAAGGGTATTTGATGGAGTACAACTGGAGGCCTTGCTCTAACAGGCTGGCACTAGTCTCAGGTATAGCACATCACTCTTTTTATGAAGATAGCTTGAGTATTCACATATACTTTTCTCAGAAGTAGAAAGTAAAAGCTACATACAAATGTATGGGCAGTCAGCTCAGTAAAGGGCTTATAGGTTAAGAAGTTATCAGGAGTGAATATTATGCTAAAATAACTAAAAGATTTTGCAAAATATGTAAAATGCAAACATATGATAGTACATTCTATAGAGGTGCTGGCAAAATTTGCATTATGATAAAGGCTAAAAGCTTTCAGTTTGAAACTATACCCATAAATATTTATAAATACACAATATAAGGTTGACTGTAGTCACTTAGTGCTCTGTATGCTGTCTAATAAGACCAACTAAAGTGTAATTCCAAAAAGGTGATTAGGGGGCAGTGTAAAATATTTAAAATCTTCAGTGCAGCTAAGCAGAGATATGCTGCTAAATTAAGATCTCGAGTAACAAGGAAAATACAATCCTGTTTTTTTTTTTTTTTTTTAAATATTGCCAATGATAGATTCTGTCATGGTGCATATCATGCTTACAATTATATGCACCCAGGTTAGTAGAAATAAAGAAATTTGAGAGAAAAATAGAAAGCTTTGAAGGCTTGTGGAAGGATGTCAGAAACAGAAAAAGACACAAGTAATTTATAGAGGAAGAGTGTTTCTCTAGAGGAGTGTATTTCTCACCTCTAGTAGTGTGTTACAGAGATGATTTCCCATAGCCTTATACAGGTCTGATCTTGTGTCCTGCAATCTGCTGCAGAACTGATTATATCTGCTATGTCATCCTAAAGTACTGTTTATCTTTCTGCTTTTATCTCCCAAAACATCTCACCACTCCTTTTCTGATATAAAACTAACTACTATAATCAGCTATTAACCTAGCCAATACTTTCTTTAGGAACAGGATTTAGGTTATATTTGGTATTATATTTGGTATCTGGTAACAAACGTACTGCAAAGCTCATTTGGCTTGTTGTTCATGGTAAAACCTTGAAATCTCCCAAAATGTCTCTCTACCAATCCCCTAAATGTAAAACGACCTTCTACAACCAGCTATTGAACTAATCATACGTTCTCTAGGCCTGATATTAGCTTAGTCACTATGCTATATCTGTT
This sequence comes from Pygocentrus nattereri, assembly GCF_015220715.1. NCBI lineage: Eukaryota > Metazoa > Chordata > Actinopteri > Characiformes > Serrasalmidae > Pygocentrus > Pygocentrus nattereri. The sequence continues at coordinate 37,208,860 of NC_051217.1, read as the reverse complement.
TGACTCATGTTGATCTCTCTGCCCCTCCCTAAAGTAAAACTGCCTCCTATAACCAGCTATTGGATTAGTCATGCTTTATTTACCCTGCTACGAAAAACAGTACGAACCTGCATAGTCACCCGCAAAACCTCTAGTCCTTCATCAGTGGTCACAGGATGCTGTTGGTTGGATATTCTCAGTCCAACAAGGACACTGAGGTGTTTAAAAACTCCAGCAGCACTGCTGTCTCTGATCCACTCATACCAGTGCAACACACTCACTAACATAACACCACCACATCCGTGTTAATGCCGTGCTGAGAATGATCCACCACCCAAATAGTACCTGCTCTGTGAGGGTCCATGAGGACCTGACCACTGAAGAACAGGGTAAAAGGGGGATAACAAAGTATCAGAGAAACAGATGGACGTCAGTCTGTAACTGTAGAACTACAAAGTGCACCTATACAGTAAGTGGAGCTGATAAAATGGACAGTGAGTGTAGAAACAAGGAGGTGGTCATAATGTTATGCCTGATCAGTGTATAATCAGCTACTAAACTAATGTCTGAGATCAGCTTAAGTTCATTGTTTAATATCTGTTTACATTGTGTTAATAGTCACTGTCAACTGCACTGCAAAGCTCATGTTGCATCGCACTTATTCTAAAGACTGTAATCTCACAAAATGTCTCTCCGCTCCTCCCTTAATGTAAAACCACCTTCCCACATTGACTGGGGAATTGAGTTAGCTGTCGTTATTGCACCTAATCTGCTGATCTCCAATACTTCAATTAGTGCTCTCACCCTATCCCGTTGGGCATTGGCATTCGACAGCCTCCCATAATCGCACCTTAATAAGGGAAGTGCAAGGGATAATTGATCATTTGAGTCATAAAAACCTGGAAGCGTGGGTGTCATAAAGGCCATCCCTAAAGAAAGACGTGCTCAACGCTCACCTCATTCACGTCCCAGCCTTCATTTGTCCTGATTATGTGCTTGACGTTGTGGAGTGGGGGGGAGTTAGTGAGAGCAGCCTGATTATACTCCATAGGGGCCTCCATTACTCAGGCTAAGCGATTGTGTCTTAATTGAGTGCATTGCTTTTTAATGCTATGAACAGATATGAGTAGGCCGGGCCTGTTCCATCCATCACTGCACAGGCTCCACCCACCGCCCAAGCACCACCTCACTTACCAGGCTGGCTGTGATAGCAACATCTGATAACAGCCATGTGTATGCAAGGCTGCAGACAGATGATGAGTAAACTGCTAACCTGCTTGCACCGGCCTGATCGATGCCATTTATCGCCCGTTCAGAAAAAAAGAAAAAAAAAAAACGCCAATAACAGGATGAGAGGAAGGCACCTCCTGGAGGGAAGGGTCCAGGTGGTGTTCCTCATTTATATGGAAATGACAGGGATGTGGTGATTAGAGGCCGGAAAGGCCCAAAGCTGTACTTGCTTTGGGGCTCGTCTATGGGTCATGGAGCAGGATGACAGGGAGATCCTGGCAGGGTTGGGATTAGCTGCAGGCTGTATGACATGGAGTTGAGCAGTGAGGGACCTATGACTGGTCAAGCTCAGGGACTGATAGGCAAGAGGAGGTTAGCTGTACTGGCACTGTGCAATACTGATGTCATACCTATAGTCACACTCTGAGATTGGATACTTGAATGTACATTGAGTTGGAGATTGAATGGTTGAAAAAAACAATTATTTAGTCAAAATGTGGGACATTGTTATATCAGCTGGTTTGTTTTAGTTTAGATAACAACATTAGGTGATTGAACAACTCTAAAATAGCATGCAACTCTCCTTTTACTTTGGACGCTTGGGGATTGACTCATTTCGTAAGGGAAGATTTTAACCATTATCCCTTGTAACTCCGTTCCAAGGGGCAAGATGACACTCGAAAACAAGGGGTAGGGGAAAGAATAAAAAATGGGATTGGCACTTAAACTTGTTTTAGTTTTAGTACTACACCCCACAAAGTGGCCAATGGAAGCAATTCAGCTCACTGAAATGGAAATACAATGCTACTTTTCCAGTGAATGGCTACTGTAGACTTTGAAAATATAATATAAATAAACCATAAAAATACAAACTTCACAAGCACAACAAGCACGTTTACACTATATTGCCAAAAGTATCCACTCACCCATCCAAATAATTGAATTCAGGGCTTATAATCACTTCTATGGCCACAGGTGTATAAAACCAAGCACCTAGGCCTGCAGACTGCTTCTACAAACATTAGTGAAAGAATGGGTCGCTCTCAGGAGCTCAGTGAATTCCAGTGTGGTACCATGTTAGGATGCCATCTGTGCAACAAGTCCAGTCATGAAATTTCCTCACTACTAAACATTCCACAGTCAACTGTCAGTGGTATTATCACAAAATGGAAGTGGTTGGGAATGACAGCAACTCAGCCACAAAGTGGTAGGCCAAGTAAAATGACAGAGCGGGGTCAGCGGATGCTGAGGCTCTTCAGAGTCAATCGCTACAGACCTCCAAATCTTATGTGGCCTTCAGATTAGCTCAAGAACAGTGTAGACAGCTTCATGGAATGGGATTCCATGGCTGAGCAGTTGCATTCAAGCTTGTCTTTACTAGCAAGTTCTTTTATTTCTTTATTACAACTCACAACGAATCCTGGAATCTGGGTGTGCTGCAGCCCCGTTTGCACCCCTATGTCCCACATCCCTGCTACCTTATCTGTAAAGCAGCCTGATAACAAATTAGCAAGCTTGCTGCTTGATCTCCAATTCCAATGGGCCAATGTGAACAAAAGTCCAGGGCCACTGTTTGATCCAATTCCATCCCAGACTTGACACAAAGTGAGCATACTCTTCTGTCGCTACATATCATGGATCGTTTCAGGTGGTGCTCCACAGGCAGAACTATTATGAGTGGCGGTTCACAGTCGAGTGCAGTCGAATTCTGGGAAAACACTATTGCCTCGTCTCATCCCTCCATCTGCTTGTTTGTGTTGATACATTTAGCAGGGTGAAAAGGACAAACATCTCTCCATCAGCACGGCAGAGAGCTGGATTTCCAGGGATTTCGCTCCAATCAAACGGAGCTGAGGGCTAAATTGAAGGAGTGCAGATGGTGCGAGCAATCATAGCCACAGACTGCTTTCAGCATGAGTAGCCGTTTAACACAAAGCTTCAGGGAAACCTCGGGCCACTTTGTAAAGAAAATCACAAACTACAAGGACACACTCGCTAATAGGGCTCGAATGAGAAAAAGGCATTTCAGATCGACGTCACATTTTGTGCAATACTGGTAATTTAGTGTGGGCGTCATAATATTGAATATATTTAATAACTTTCCTTCAGTGGCTTGAAATGAGCCTTCAAAGCTTGTACTTAGTATCAGTGGCTCTTTGGACATCATGAAAGAAACGTTTTAAGGCCTTTTAAGGGAGCCTATATGATAACCCCCAGAAGACCACAGCAAAGTAAATACCTACCTTAGAGTACATGGCTCCATTCAGCACCTCCCCATTTCGGATCCAGATAATGGAGGCAGCAGGCTTAGCATTGTCAGCGTGGCAGGTCAGGTTGAGTGGGTCTCCGGCTCTTAGACTTACAACAGGGCCTCCTTCGATCACTGGGTCTTCTGGTGGAACTATATCAAGTGAAAGAAATCAGTGATGTGAGTTCTTGGGTATATAGTCTCTAGAACTGTACAAGAGTGATGCAACACTCTGCTTCCATTCTTCTAATAGATATTCCTTTAGTTGGTGTTTTGATCATGATGGTGAAGAGCACAGTTCAATGTTGGTCCTAATCTACCAGAAATGTCCAGGTCTGGTTACTATGAAGACTTTACAAAATTATTTACATAACTGTTATTATTAAACAATAATCTTTACCATTTTTATGGACAGCCCACTGTAAATGCTTTGTAGACACTTATCTTGCATTTAACATACATTTTACTAACAAATTTAGCTTATGATATTTGGGAGACACACTTATCCAGACCAACTTACAATTTGATCATTATACACAAGGAAGC